>NC_061845.1:32319052-32321552 GCF_019202785.1 Penaeus chinensis
CTGAGTTGTGGAGGCTCTTGAAGTAGCAGGAGGCCCTAGAGGTACAAAGTTATGGCCCACCAGCATGTGGACATGCCTTGGTTTCATGCTAATTCCTCTGCCTCCCCAAGAGAACCCAACTGCTAATGAATCATATAGATGTTGGTACTGGGGGAGGGCCAGTGTTCCTCCCACCCAGCAAGTAAGGCAGGCTGTGGGTCCCTCTGGGTTCACGACCGCTAGGACTCAAACTGGGAGCTGTGGTTACCCATCCAGTCCGCATCCCAGTGGTCACAATCTTCAGGGAGTAGCCATAGCCATCTCCAGCAGACTTCAGCCCTCAGTAAAGGTAACAAGAGTTTTTTTCTGACTGTACATATATGCCATCTCTGGAAGGAATTGGGTTAACTCTTTGGGATTTGCACCAGCAATAAAACAAAGTTTGCAGTAGCAGGTTAATTACCTAATGTATTCTGACTTTACAAGGCAGAACATTACTGGTATTTAAAATAATAAATTTGTATGTCTTAGAATATGGTACTTAGAGGGGAAGTTTAAATCTCTTCTTATTGTCTTCATGCCACAAACAGTGTTTGTGGACATGGGTCTTGACACCAAAACTTGATCAGCTAGGAGTGCAGCATAACTTGCAGTTACTCACTTCTTAACCCTTTTGTCTAGGATTTCTGTCCTGTCCACTGTAGTTTTTTGTGTCTTTTGTTGCATACAGATATGCTCAGCCACCAAGGAGTTAATTAGTAGGCCCTAGTGACCACGCCTAATTTCCCTATTCCATTTCTTTCTAACACTATTATCATTGATACTAATAATATTATGTTTATTATTATATTTTTAAAATACTAAGAACAATAAAGACAATGAAATAATAAAAATGAAGCTCTCCAAAAATCAAGGAAAAGGGTAAACAAGTGAGATATGTACAATGACCAACTCATTGGTGATTAAGCACCTGAACAGCCATTAATATACTAATATTACAATGGATCCAGCATGTACTATTGCAATGGATTAAGCAGATTCTGATGCTTTCACAGAATTGACATGTAATTAGTAAATAACCAGTTCCTCCTTACAGTAGCAAGGAAAATTATTGGGAGTAACTCTTAACATAAGCATACTTGAAGCAGCGGAGTATCACCAAGGCGGGCAGCCAAACCAACAGAGGAGCTTGTATCATCATAGGCCTCTGTGAAATCCATATTCTTCTACCTCGTGTTTGACAGATATTCGAGACTTGCTCTATGAAAGAGAAGAGGCCCTGTAATAAACATTTCTATTTTAGTGTTTTACTGCAATCTGCTTACTATGATGTTTCTTTTTAACTTGTTTAAGAAGTAAAACCCAATAATGGAAATGTAATATAATTTAAATCGCAAATTTCTATCAGTGATGAAACCTCCACTGACAGCAGGATGTATATAAAAACATCAAAGCAACTTGCATCCTATTCTTATAGAAATGATATGAATGAAAAATAATAATTCCACAAAGCATTATTATTCATCAATCTTCAGGGTTTGATACTTGAATTACAATACCTTTCCCACTTTGCCCTATACTTAACCCTCTTACAGTAATGTCTACTTCAGCCTCTTTTGCCAGTAGAGGAGAAAGAGAAAGAGAAGAAGAGAGAGAGAGGAAGAGAGAGAGAGAGGAAGAGAGAGAGATAGAGGAAGAGAGAGAGGAAGAGAGAGAGAGATAGAAAGAGAGAGATAGAAAGAGAGAGAGAAAGAGAGAGAGAGAGAGAGAGAGAAAGAGAGAGAAAGAGAGAGAAAGAGAGGCAGAGAGAAAGAGAGAGAAAGAGAGGCAGAGAGAAAGAGAGAGAAAGAGAGGCAGAGAGAAAGAGAGGCAGAGAGAAAGAGAGAGAAAGAGAGGCAGAGAGAAAGAGAGAGAAAGAGAGGCAGAGAGAAAGAGAGAGAAAGAGAGGCAGAGAGAAAGAGAGAGAGAGAGAGAGAGAGAGAGAGAGAGAGAGAGAGAGAGAGAGAGAGAGAGAGAGAGAGAGAGAGAGAGAGAGAGAGAGAGAGAGAGAGAGAGAGAGAGAGAGAGAGAGAGAGAGAGAGAGAGAGAGAGAGAGAGAGAGAGAGAGAGAGAGAGAGAGAGAGAGAGAGAGAGAGAGAGAGAGAGAGAGAGAGAGAGAGAGAGAGAGAGAGAGAGAGAGAGAGAGAGAGAGAGAGAGAGAGAGAGAGAGAGAGAGAGAGAGAGGCAGAGAGAGAGAGAGGCAGAGAGAGAGAGAGGCAGAGAGAGAGAGAGGCAGAGAGAGAGAGAGGCAGAGAGAGAGAGAGGCAGAGAGAGAGAGAGGCAGAGAGAGAGAGAGGCAGAGAGAGAGAGAGGCAGAGAGAGAGAGAGGCAGAGAGAGAGAGAGGCAGAGAGAGAGAGAGAGAGAGAGAGAGAGAGAGAGAGAGAGAGAGAGAGAGAGAGAGAGAGAGAGAGAGAGAGAGAGAGAGAGAGAGAGAGAGAGAGAGAGAGAGAGAGAGAGAGAGAGAGAGAGAGAGAGAGAGAG
>NC_061845.1:32331552-32341552 GCF_019202785.1 Penaeus chinensis
CAGGCTGTCCATCTTGTCCATGTTGCCCTCCTTCGCAGCCAGGTGAACAGAATGAGATGATGTCACAACGCATTTGTATACACACAATGACAGCTGCAGGCAACCAGAAGATATTGGTAGGTAATTTTATGTCCCTTTATTGTTGTTACCAAGGGGTATTTTTATGTTTGTTAGTCACAGGTAAATTACCTATGCATCTGAGGAGTTACAAAACCTATGCAGAGTTTAAAATAAAGACACCCGTATGATAAAAAAAATGTTTACTCACGAAAAGGTTGCACCGGGGACAGTGAGGGCCCCAGAGCTACTGAACGTGGCTATATTCCCCTGCTGGTCCTGAGAGAGCAAGACAAGGAGTTCGGAATGCAGCATAGGGTCTGGGCTAGGCTGTTTCTTTGACTGTGGGCAGTGACAGAAACCTGGAGTGGATGCCTCTGCATCAAAGCAAGAGCTTCACATGAATGTAACTGAAACGTGTATTTTAACAAACAGTTTGATTTGACGAGAGGTTGGGTCCTCTGTGCAGCCCAGACTCTGTGGCCGCCTGTGCCTCCTTGCAGGGAAGGAGTCTTGTGCTGCTGTCATGACCCCTACTACTTGTACGGACATGGCATTGCCTATCTTGCTTCTGTCACCTTTTGGATACAATATATGTCAGTCACGGCATGAATTATCCAGTAATTACAGCACTCGATAAATGTTTCAAATACCTGCACTTCAACATTTACTCAATATTCGTATCCGATTCTGTGGCAGAGCGGACGGCCTCTCCCTGCCGTGCTTTGTTGTCACTCACCTCTGACCTCATTCACCGATGGCACAAAGTTTGGCAGTCCTGTATAAAATGATTACCAAGGGGGGGGGGGGGGTCATTTATTGCTCGGCCGAGTAACGCGTTATTGCTTTTCAAGTAAGTTTCAAGTCGCGGGAGCAGCTTCTGCTCGCCTCTCGCCCGCACCCTGGGCAACTCGCGGGCGCGCGGCCTTTGAAACGGGGCTGGGCTGCCATTGCGCCAGGGCGTCGGTTTTATTGTACATCCTTCCTCAAGATCTAACTTGCTTACCTTACAAAGGAACCCAACGAATGTGCAGACAGGCAGTATGGAGGCCCAAACAAACATCTCTCTGAGGTGAACGTGATTTGTAATTTGCTATTATTCCGCTCTTCCCCTGTAGAGCAGTTAAGTAGACAAGCCAGAACTGCAGTGAAACACTCTGTCTGTCCGCACATCACCTGACTCGCTCTGAAGCACTCACTAGATCAACCATCGAAAGCTGTGTGAAAGGTGTGGCTCATCAAGCTCTAAATAAGTACCTTATATAGACCTTGCGGTTCATCATACCTCCATTTCCTCTCTTGCAACTGGCCCTCTACCTACAGTCGAGCTTCTTGAACTCTATCCTCCCCATGAATTTTACGTAGGGGAGACTATGGTAAGTTGTCCTTGATATGAAATTAAACAGGTAAACGAAATTCGAACTTCAAATATATATCGTTATGTTCATTAAGTTCTCATTCTTGGAATTATGGGTCCCTTCTTATTTTGACTGCCTTTCCAACAGGAAAATCGAAAATAAATATCATCTTTTGTCTTCTACAGACAACTTTGGTCTGTTAGACATTTTGGGGGGTCCTATTTCCCTTTCTAATCTTCCAGACCGAATTACTCTCCATAGAATCAGACGGCAGCGACACGGCACGCGTAGCATTGTCTGTAATTTCAACATTGCAGGGCCATGAGAGTGCAGAACCTGCGCCCAACGGTGGCGGTTACAACTCTAGAATCATCGCCCATAACGTCCACTTTGCCTCAGAGCCTACTTGACCAGAACAAACACAAGAAAACGATTAACATTTACATCTTTGGTACTTTCTTATTCATAAGTTGAATAACTACAGCATAATACATTATCTTAAACAAACACCTTTTCCGTAAAATCGTGTAGTAGGCACTCTCCCCTTTCTGATTGGGGAAGATGTGCAATACCTGAATATTGATTTACCTTTAAGGCGCTCATATAATTGAACAATATGTATCTTGCAAACAGTGCAAGCCATTTCTTCAAATCCTTCAAGTTGGAAAGACTGCAATGCACTCTAAATGAGCAAGATACTCGTAACCACATTGCAACTAAAACATGTTCACAACACGATTCCAGACTTTCTTTCTACAAATAAACCCTGTGACACAAGATGCTACACATCTTCCAGACACCCATCCCATTCCTCTAAACGCAAGGATAAACGGAACGAAAACTTGCCTGAGACGCTCGGCAGGACATTTAATCCCCAAATAAAGAAACAAATAGTCTATATCCTACATGCTCAAGCTGTCTGTTTGTAGGTGTATGTATGTATACATATTTAAATATGTGCATGTGTATTTTAATACCTTCGGATTCATCAATACATAAAATGTCTGCTCTAATTTATCTAAATATCTATTTGTATGTACACACATTTACTTGTGATGTATGTATGTATGTATGTATGTATGTATGTATGTATGTATGTATGTATGTATGAGTGTATGTATGTGTGTATATATATACATATATACATTTATGTATGTGTCGGTGTGCGTATATATGCTTATATTTCCACAATAGGTGTTACCGGATAAATTCTGATGAAGAGCAGTGGGCGTGTAGTTTCAGAAATGCTGTTAACTGCCCTGTGTACACACTTTGGACACACTTGCATCTACATACATACGTACATATAAGTGTTTACACACACATGTACAGTGATATATATATATATATATATATATATATATATATATATTCCTATATATACATATCTACACACATGTTCGTATGTGTGTGCATACGGATAGATACATACACACACACCCACACACACACACACACACACACACACACACACACATACATACATACATACATACATACATACATACATACATACATACATACATACATACACACACACACGCGTGCGCGCGCGCGCATATATATATATATTTGTATATATTCATATATGCATATATGTATTTATATATATGTATATGTACATATATATATGAATATATATGCAATTCTTTTCATATAAATATATATATGAATATATATGCAATTCTTTTCATATAAATATATATATGTATATATGTAAGTGTAAGAGAGATGGTCTTGGGCGGTCAAAGAAAGGGGTCTAAGCTTGCTGGTGTATTGCTGAGGATAGATATGAGACCCCCAAGAGACCCCCGTGTCCCCGGGAGGAGGACGAGGTGGTGGAGCTGGACCCGGTGGGGCTTGCCCTCTCTGCCGTGTCTCTCCTTCGTCTTACGCACGTGCCCTTTTATGGGGCGGTTCCCTTCGAGGGCGGAGGTTCATTCCTGTGCGAAAAGAGAAAGCCCAAGGGGAAGGGCAGCTGCTTGGACGAAGGTGTGAAGTGTGCCATCCGGTCTTGCTACGTATTGTTGACAACACACACACACACACACATACACATACACATACACACACACACACACACACACACATAAATATATATATATATATATATATATATATATATATATATATTTATGTGTGAATATATATATATATATATATATATATATATGTGTGTGTGTGTGTGTGTGTGTGTAGACATATATATACACACATACACACACATATGTATGTGAGAGAGAGAGAGAGAGAGAGAGAGAGAGAGAGAGAGAGAGAGAGAGAGAGAGAGAGAGAGAGAGAGAGATAGAGAGAGAGGGGGACATAGGAACAGAGGGAGAGATAGAGAGAGAGACTTTGACACGTTTATTGAGACAAAAGCTTATCTTCCTTAAAACGATAAGGCAACATAAGAGTATTCGTAAGAGTAAATGGTTTACATATTGGTAACACGATAATTTTCCACCCTCATCTTGAAAAGTCCTCTCCTAGGCTTACATAATCACATGCGGCACACATAATATATAATATGCGGGCAATAATAATTATAATTATAATCCCAAAGATAAGGTCAACAGTTTGTTGAGTGAAATGTAGGTGTCTCAGGAGAATTATGCATAACATGCGACGGTCACCCTCAACTCAGTGAAAACCTGCTCAAGACACAGTCTCAACAGATTACGTTCCTGGGCATATTTGCCAGGTAGGATTATACTATTGGCGCAAAATGCCTGTACCTCCTCAAAACCTCAAATACCTGACCACTCCTAATCATCCATACAGTCTGTTCAAGTAAACTTGTTATCTCTGCATTTCTATACGAGTATGTCTGAAGCACAAGACACTGTAATATATAGGGTATCAAGGTATGTGCTCTAGGTAGTCTACACACCCTGCATTATTTTTCTTGCTCGCTTGTTTTAACGCCTAACTCCTAGTAATATTTATATCCAAGCCTTATCCTCATGTACACACTGTCTTTCCATTTACTCTTGCCCCTCCAATAAGTGAAGTCTGTGTTCATCGGTAGATACATATAGTGTCGCTCGTCTCAATCGCCTTGCCCTTCCTGGCCTCGTCTTAGTCTAACTGTATCCTTGCCCGCTTAAGAGTCCGCATACACCTCATGCTTCCTGGTCGCCCCCTTCGCAACCTCATCAGCAGCTTCATTTAAGGTAACGCCGAAATGCGAATGGATCCAGACAAATGTAAGCACACGCCCCAGACCCGCAACCTATGCGTTAGAAAACAACACTCGTCAGCTATGTGGCCAAACACAGGGTTCTTGCTGTTAAGTGAGTCCAATGCTCCCCTGATATCCACAAAGAAGTAAGTATCTTTATTAATTACCTCAATCTAAGTACTGTCAGTATTGCCCATAGTTCAGCTTGTGTTGAAGATATGTGATTACTCAGTCCCATCCCAGTGCTTGTAGTAACCACTCCACTCCCAGTGAATGTCTGATGATGACTCCACCCAGTTCTGACATCCTCCATTACTGACCCATCACAGTAAACATGAGCAATATCAAGTCGTGTTAGACCACTTATTTTATAGCCGTACGTTTCTTTAAGTTGACCTGGCTCATACATGGATTTATTCATAAAGGATCTACATCTATGTTAATATCCTGATCCTCCCTGGCGGCCCTTTAGGAGATATCTGTTGAGAATGATAATCCATAATACTGAATGCCGTGTCTAAGTTCCTTCATATATCCTCGCTTGCCTTGCCTAAAAATGATCTTATGTTGTTAAAACCGCTAGCCATATATCTCACTAATTTCACTAATGTACATACTCAGATATTAATATGTCAGTACCTTCTCCACTTGTTTGTCATTTAACTCACGTCTCATGTTATCCCTTTGTTTGCTCTAAAACTTGTATCAATATGTCATATGCGTATATAATTGGCTTGACACCCTGAGGATCTCTCTGAGGCTATTCTGTTCATTAGCACATTAAATAGCGTTGGGTTTAAAACGCCTCCCTGTAGAGTACCCACCTCGCGATTTCTCGCCGTTGATAAACTCTTCTCTCAAACAAATAGTCACCAATCCACGTCAGCAATTTTCCCGTGACACGTAACCTTGTCAGCTCACACACACACACACACACACACACACACACACACACACACACACACACACACACACACACACACACACACACACATATATATATATAATCACTTCTCCGATGGCTTTATCAAAGGCTCTTTGTAAATCTGCACTTCTCTGCATCGTTTGATAAACATTGAATTAGGCAATCGGATGCTCCCTTTTCTTCATAAAACCGTACAGGTTACAAGGTAGTCTACCTCCAATAATGTACACCAGTATGTTTAATAATATTCGTTCCATCATTTTACATAAAGAGGATGTCAGAGATACAGGTCTGTACCCTCCTAATGATATCGGAATAGGTATTGTTATTTTCCCCAGGCCTTCGGCAATCTACCTTCCGAATAGCTCATGTTGAATAGATCTAATAAAGGGTTGTTCTCCATACTAACTAATGCGTTTAGAATGTTACGCCATCTTCTTCAGGGGTGCCTTTCCCTCTTTTAACTGCATTTAGGAGTTTATGTGTAGTTATACCTAACAAGATACTGCAGTAACATTTAAGGATGACTCTATTTACTCCTTTCTTTCGGTTTCCCACATGTCTAAGGCCACACGAATGCTTTGTGGTAGTAAAACCAGAGATACCTTCGCCCATTCCTGAATATGTTTGCCTGCCTCTTCCTGTGGGTGTGGGCGGCTGATGAGGTTGTTTGTTTTACGCCTCACCTTATTTACTCGATACCATATTTCTTTAAGACTTGTACATTCCTCGATATTTTGTGCAAATTCTTGCCAGTATTTCTCTCTGACTTCTTTCTGCTTTTCTCCACACATCTTTGATATATCAAGGGGTACATCTTTATCCTGTTCCTGTTTGCCCTTTTTTCACCCACTCCCTGTGTGCCATCCTTAACTCTTATGTCCATTCCATAAGTGTCTAATTACTGCAGTACCTGTTTTTCTTTGTCCCATGACCTTTTTCCTTTCTGTGTGTCTTAGGTGTTGTGGGTAAACGTCTTCCTATCGCACTCAACAAATCCCCGTCCAACCTATATAAACGTATGGGTGCATAGTATTTATACCTGCTCTCTATGTTATAAACAAAATTGTTAGCTGTCGTTTACATTTAAGGCGTCTTCTGTACACATAAAAGTTCATTCCGTATTAAAGTTAATCCAAATCCACTTGCAGACATTGGTCTTGGTCAAGGAGGCTTCTAACCCCAGGAGCTATGCTTCATTGCTAAATGCATCAAGAGCCACCACTAGGGTTTCTAGAAATTCAAAAAGAATAGCAACCTCATCATCAAAGTCAAGGTCTATAACTTTGATATTGCCCAGAGTTGCTCCACAGTAACTGTAGACAGTAGCTCTACCCAGTATCCAGTCCATGCAAGTGTTGAAAAGTGTTGGTGCAAGAACCCAGCATTGCCTCACTCTTGAACTAACAGGGAAGAAACAGCTCACCACTCAGCCCCCACCACACTTTGCAGCACTTTCAGTGCCAGTATAAAGGCTTGCTATTAATCCAATAATCCTTGTTGGAAGTCCTCTTAGTCTCAGGATCTCCCAGAGTAATTTGCGATGCACGGTATCAAACGCCTTCTTGAGGTCGAAGTAAGCTGCGAGCAGCCCACATCCAAACTCATGACGGCGCTCTACAATGACTCGAAGCGCCAGGATACGGTCTATTGTGGACTTACCAGGAGTGAATCCAGATTGCTCCGGCCTCTGGTGCCTCAGCAGGTGGTCTCTGATACGTCTCAGTAGGATATGTGTGAGGACCTTGCCTGGTACACTGAGTAGTGTAATGCCTCGGTGATTGCTGCAGTCCCACCGATCCCCTTTCCCCTTCCAGAGACGAATGACCACACCCCTCAGCAGGTCAGGGGGAATGGTACCAGTCTGCCAGATGGCAGACAGGACAGCATGCAAGCCCCTTGCCATAGGTTCTCCACCAGCCATTAACAGTTCAGCTGGGATGCCGCAGACACCTGCTGCTTTACCATTCTGCATCTTGGAGATCTCTCCCCTGACTTCAGTCAGGAAGGGTGGATCCTCGTTGATGGGTGGATCTGGCAGAGGAATCTCGACACTACCCGTATCCATGTTAACTGTTGGTGAATCAACCTGATACAACTGCTTAAAATACTCAGTCCAACACACCTGCACCCCATCAGGATCTGAGATTATCTGGCCACTTGCTGAGCGGACTGCTATTGTCTGTGAGGAGGGCTTGGAGTTCAGCTTTCTCAGGGCTTGGTAGGCAGGACGAACTGTACCTTGTCCCTCCTCAGCAGTGACCTAGTCCTACACACCGTGGAACGATGAAAATTGTGATCCCCTGACAATCGAACCGCACGACAAACATCTGTGTCTCTTGTGAGATGAAATTCTGTCTTGCTCTTGGGCATTCACCAATCAATTCTTGGGCTGCATCGAGCGTTTCATGCTTGAAGGTGTCCCACAGAAGAACAGGGTCTGTCAGGCTCCCGAGTGCTGTGAAACGACCAGAGATAGCCTCAGAAAACCCCCGGGCACACTCCCCCTCCCTCAGATTGTCCACATGAAACACCCTAAGGTGTTCATCGGAGCGACGGGGGGTTCTCAAGTAGACCTGGAGAGTAGCCGCAACTAATCTATGATCAGTTCCACAGAACTCGGCACTCCGATATACCCTGATCCTTCATCGAGTGCTAAGAGGATGTGGTCAATCTCCTTGGCATACATTACCCATATCGCTGTACCAAGTCCAGTGATGCGGGTCAGAACGCTGATATCAGGAGCCAGAAATCCTCAATTTCTGGGACGTAATACCTAATAATTCTGTGACGTTTGCTACAGAGGAAAACAAATATATATGTATACACATATACGCTAGTATTATATCATGTCAATATATATCTGTGTCAGTACAAATATAATTATATAAATGGCTTCAAATAACCTATAAATATTATAAACAACCGAAGTTTTCAAACAAAAATGAGATACTCATAATATCAGTTTATATAAGCGAGAGTTTTCCAAGAGTTCTTTCTCGTGTGTGATCGCGGGGCTTGGCTAGGGTAGTTTTTTTCAGGGTGTTGCTAGCAAGGATCACGATAACAAATGTCCATGCGTTTTTATGTTACTATAGTTAAAATCAGGAAGTTTGTACTTTGAGTTTGAAACCTAATCGTGTTTTCTTTTTTATTCGAATAATATATTGCATAAGTTGGGAATGTTTTTCCAACCTGGAAATAACATTGCCTTTTCTGTGTCTATAAACTGCAATTCTCTGTAGGATTTTCTTTTCGTTTTTCTTTTCAGTTTTGAGAGTTACATCTGCAGTTTAAATATCCAACATACAAATATATATTGATGAATTTTCACGTGCATCTTTGACATCAAAATGTCAGAATTTGTTTCGTTATTACTTATCATAAATATTAATGGAGTTGATGACATGACGTATCAATACATGATTGCTTGGATTAAGTAGCTCATTCTGCTATTGTACAGATTTGAGCTCAGAAGTAAAGTCTGGTCCGGAGGTGAATTAAATCCAATCCTGGCCGCTACCAGGATCAAACCCTTAGTGAAACGCGAAATTATTACTGAGTAGTTCACTTACCACTTCACATTCTCCTTGAATCGCCTGTCTACCAAGCAGACAGGCGTATTCAGGTCATCCACCCTTATTGTGCGTTGCCTCCTTACCACCTAGGAAGAATGCATCAGCCTATCCTTTAAAAACTGGTAAAATCTGTCACCGTTAGCAGTGATATTGTCCCTCTCATATAATTGCGGGTGACTGGCACTCAAGTCACCCACCATCAGAGCAGAGTCAGAGTACATACAATCTGGTAAATATCTGAGATCAAAGCATCACCCAGAGTTGTATAAAGTGACCTTGTTGCTTCACAGTATTAAACTTTTGCCATAAGTTGGCACTCCCCGTGTTCGGTCACCGGAATGAAGATGGTATTCTCTATAACTATTAAGTATGAGAGTATCACTTTCTGTGTCTCTGGTTTCTGTGAGACAAACTACATCAAAATCGTTTCTCAATACGAAGCAGTGGGTGTCTGTAACTCTGGTAAGTAAAGTACTCACATTCCACGATAATGTTCTAATATCATGAGGCTCCGTCAGGCTATTATCGTGTCCTTGTATGTTTCCAACATTTTTCGAATGGTTGCACACTCGTCTCGTACAACTTCCCATTATTCCAAGAGGTTTTCTTTCTCTTGGTCTTTGCACTTTAGCAGGAATGACTTAAAGGCCGCAGAAGGTGTTCCTCCCACTACACTCGTTTTTATTTGTCTTTCTTTCCCCTTAATAGTTATCTCACAACTTACACTACACGTCCTGAGAGTGAGCATTGCCCTTCGGTGATGGCGCAACACGCGATCGGCCCTGCAGCGCTGGGGACTGAAGTCGTAACCTCCCTCAGCCCCTCTGCCTGCGTGGTGGCCCTTTTTCTTGTGCTGCGATTCCTTGCTATGGAACCGCCGAAATAATCTTTTGTTGTGGCC
>NC_061845.1:32346552-32351552 GCF_019202785.1 Penaeus chinensis
TTTCCTTTATTTGTGGCATTATCATTTGTTTCTGCAGACTATTTCTTGTACCAATGACTACAACTTTTTGTTCTCTACAATATTATAATTCTTAATTTGCCTGAGCTTAGTGCGTCCATACTATAAAGATTGACCCTATTAGTAGTTGTTTACAAAGTGCATTCCATTCCTCTGAGACTAAGTCCCTATCACTCTTTCCACACCAGGAAAATCCACAAATGTCATATGAGGCAAAATCCTTTCTAAGCCGTGGATTTCCTCTCCACATGGTATTCGTTGCAACCTGTTTTCTTCATATTTAACATTATACTTTGCCTACACATGTTATTTCATGTCTCAGTGAGTGTATTCTTTCCCTTTCTTTATGATATTGTAATACATTTTCCAATAAAGGTACAATGAAGTATGTGTTGCATAACTTATTGTCAACTTGTGAGGAAAATACTTTAGATGAAAAGAGTCTTGCTTTCAGTCATTCTGTCCATTACAAGCAAAATTTATCTTGCACTATATGGCTGTGGAAAACTGAAACTATTTTGGAAGGTATGTGGGGACTGAGCCCCTGGTTAGGGAAATACAGTGATTGGTAGGGGATGGGGCTGAAGCCTCTGGGTCAGGAAATTGGTGTAGTTCCAATTTCACACATCCATATGGTACAAGGGAAATTTTGATTATAATGAAATAGATGACGTAAATGGAGACTTTTTATCCATGGTAATTTCTTTGCAAGTTGAGAGTAAGACAGTTGTGCAGTGTGTGATACTTTGGTATAAATTTACATGATAAGCACACGAAGATAAGGAAAATCTAATGACAATCCGTATGGTATGCATGACTAAGGAAGGGCAAATTGAAGAGGATGTTCTTGTAGATGGCAAGAAACTGCAGTTGTTGATACAAGAAATGATCTGCAAAAAGAACGGTAATGCCACTAATAAATAAATAAAAAAATTGGCTTATACAGTAATCTTATAGTTTGTGTATTTTGGATGTGGATCATTCATTCAAGTAAGGGACTTTGTTCGGACTGGTGAGGCCCTGTTATAAACTTTTACCTTTGATGTTTTTGCTCTGCATATGGTATGCAAAGCACAACTAGTTTTTTTTATTTGATTTGATTTTTTTAGTGCCCCAAGGTTTCTTTAAAGATACAACTATAGAATGTAACAGTTTGGCTGAAGGAAAAACTGTAATGACTGGTACATGAAATAATCTGCTCCATTAACCCCTTCCCGACAAGTCACGCCATGAGACGTCAAAACAAACTGCTTGATCTGTGGCCTGCGGCTGCATGCCGCGGCTGCGTGCCATAGTGCTACGAGCCGGTGATTTGACTTGATGTACCGCGCTCAAATTCGGTGTGTTGCCAACGATCCCCAGTGCATAGAGTTTTTTTTTTTATTAGTTTTTTTATTTTTACTTTTTAGTTTTTATTTATTTATTTATTTATTTATTTATTTTTTCAAGTTTTTTTAGTTTTCTTCACCAGTCATCAAGGAGTTAAAGAATAATGTTAGAAATTACAAAAATTGGTCCTGACAAATTAACCACAGAGACTAGGTCAAGGGTTATTGGCAAGGGACATATAACCATGTAGCTCTACTTCCATTTAGCCTATTGATCCTGGATATGAAATTGACTTTTTTCCCAAGAGTAGTTTGACAGCTCTTAGTGGCAAGGAACTCTGTTATCTTAAATAAGAGAGAGGAATTTTGTTTTTACTTCTAGTACATATAAAAATGTTGAGTAAATTATACAAATAATTATGTATCGACCTGTATCTGGCATTCTCATGGGCTAAATGCATTTATGTCATTAGTTCTGCCCCCTTTTTTTCACTATATTTTCTTTGAAAATGGTTCAGTAATAACAATGTTTAAAAAATGATAAGAAAGAAACTAAGAAAAAAATAATATATATATTTAATATTTGAATAATACTGTTGCCAGCTAGGATTTTCATTAATGGGACCGTTCCTTGTGAGGCCTACCTTGTTTGGTCATCTGATCATAAAAAGATACGTTTTTTGTTTATAGAATATATAGTTGTGCTTTGTCTTGTATATCATTTATTCATACTATCCTATAGGGAGGGGTGAGCCCCCAAAGTTGTTTTTTTATGGTCTGATATACTGTTAATGAGTTCTATTTTTTCCCAAAATACCTAAAAAATATTCTTCAGTTTGATCAACTCTGCAAAGGCTTGCTGCCAGTGTGAACTATATTTGGATCATTTTTTCAAATTTACATGAGCTATATATTGTTTATTTTGAAATTAAAAAGTAAGGCCTTGAGGTGGCCTGTGCCTCCCAAATTGCTTGCGAAAGAAACCATATGCTATCATGGCAGAGGAAAATTATAACTGCTGGACAGTACTGCAGGGTATGGAAACAATACAACATGGCTTTGAAAATTTGGAGACTGGTCAATGTTTGTTATATATATTATTTTTCTGTTAAATCTAATGATGCTATATATATATAAAAGGCTCATTTAGTGTACTTTGCGATGAGATTATCAGAGATCTTGTTTATGTTTGGGACCATATTTTGTAAAGATATAGTTTTTTCTTTATGAAAGTAGATATTCCCTTATGAAACATATAATAAATGCAATAAAGCATTAAAAAGATTAATCTAAACCTGGAAATACTAATAATCTTTATTTTAATTTTTGTTTTTTAATTTTTTTGGAAAGTCTGATTGTAAAGAAATGGTAATATCAGTACAAAATTGTTATATTCATTTAATCCTTGCATGGATACTACATATCAGTTCAATTTTGAGAATTATAAAAGCCTTTTAATTTTTCCCACACTTCAAACATGGGAAGGGGGGAAGGGGGAGCGGGTCACTGGGTCACTGGGTCACTGGGTGGTTTTAATTTTTGTAAAGGTTAATATATAGGTAAACACATGCACATAAGTTTAACCATTTTAATCATCTTCATTTAATAGGTCTAAACCCATTTTTATGTGAAGGAATTATTATTAGTTACCCCAGATAAAATTGTTTTCTCTATTGATATTTATAAAAATTATCTGTTGGGCATGGTAAATGGGTTTAATGTAGGTGTCCTTTGTAAAGAAGTGAAAAAAAATCAGTCAGTCATTTATGTATTTATGACACCTATGGCCTACAGTAGGGTCCACAGGTGCAGAAACGCATAAAAAGGGTGGAGTAGCTGTATGAAGCCAAGTCTGAAAACTGATTTAAAAAGTCCTATTATCAATGTGTACTAACATCTTTAGCATAAAAAGATTATATATTGCATATATTTCTGAAGTTCAAAAATTTACCTAGCAGATGCCTTTCATATTGAATGGTCTATATAATGGAAACAACCAATTTTAAACCAAAATAAATTTGCATATAGTAGATGGTTAGAGCAAACCCAAACAGAAAATTTATGATTATTTATACTTTTATTTTTTAACATTAGTGCTTTGCACTCAGTACACAAAGAGTCCCCCCTTATTATTTACAGCATTTAACCAGAGAGTCGTAATGGAAAGCATATTTCATGTGTAGATGTACACAAAACACATTTTTTAGGAAAAATCTCATTAAATATTTCTTCCTAAATCCTTTTTTTTGTTTTTTCTTATGTTTGTATAATGGTGTTCTTTGAACATTCACAAACTAATAGCTGTGTGTAATGTTATTATCAAATGCCATGGCCAAGATTTCATGTACATAGTTTACCTGTTGGTACTTATGCCAACAAGAAAAAGTTGGTCAAGTTGTTTGATAGTTTCCTCATTCATACCATAGGCTAGCTATATCCAACACACCCTTTTCCCCCTCACCAGGGATGGTCACCTGAAGACAGAGTGGGGCTACCTGTTTAGAAATACCTTGGTTATTGGGATGTGTGTCTGGAGCCTAGTCCTCTACTGGTGAAATGTGGGCTGGGGATCAGAGGCAAAGCCCCCAGGATAAGAAGGTTCTTGGTTCACATGGCAGTGTTTATTGCTTCCTAGAAGTGGCTCCAAGGTTGTTGGCTGGAATAACACTGACTCCGTCTCTGAGGGGTGCAGTCATTTCGTATACTGATAGGACACAATCATGAACATTGATGTCCTTTTGTGTCATGGATACTGTCTCTCATGCTGGGCTAATATCCCTTCATATTATGTGTTTGATCCTGGCCATTTTCTTTGAGGAGAACCAGAAGTAGGATTCCAGTCTCTCTCTAGCTTTATTATCTAGACAATAGTTTATGCTGCAGCCAAGAGTGTAGAGAGGAGGAAATTTATTTCCCATGCTTCTAATTTTCCCCTCTAGCTGTTGACTTGGTTAATCTATAGGAGATCAACAGGTGTTATATATATTTTCAAAATAATATATATAATATATGTAAAATATAAATGTATATGTATATAAAAAATAATGTATAACATATATGTTTAAGAAGATAATGTATAGTATATATATATATGTATTTAAAACATATTTTTTATATGTATATATGTATGATATATAAAGTATATAAGCATTGTCCACTGCAGTTTTGTTGTGAATTTTGTTGCATACAGATGGGTCCACATGTAATCAGCCACCAAGGAGTCAATTGGTTGGCCCTAATGGTCGTGCCTGATTTTCTCATTCCTTGACTTTGCAATAAAAAATGTGTTTTTCTTTTTCATAATATTAGTATTAATGCTATAATTATTGTAAGTGATATTACAGTATTATAATGCCATTAAAATACCAATGACAATGAAGACAAAAATCAAGAAAAATATATATATAAAAATTTATAAACTAATAGGGCATGGTATGATATTAGTCTAGAATTATTTAAGCGTATTTCAGAGATGAAACTGGCAACAGCTATTTGTAGAGATGATTCAGTATTTTGAAATAGTTATTTTTTTCTGCCTTAATTGTAACTCCTAAATATTGGCTTGCTGTTTTCCTGTCTAGAAAGTATACCTCTGAATTATACCTCTGAGTGTTCATCCTTCTCATTATCTTTTGAAAATCTTCTTTTTGATAA
>NC_061845.1:32369052-32374078 GCF_019202785.1 Penaeus chinensis
AGTCTATCAGTAGGCCCTAGTTACCAATCCTGATTTTCCCATTCCTTGAATTGGCGGGAAAATGTGTTTTTCTTATTAATGCCATTACTATCAATACTGTTATTATTGTTATTGATGTTATGATTATTAAATTGTCATTAAAATATTTTAGACAATGAAATGATACAAAAGACCCTTTCCAAAAGTGAAGGAAAAGGGTAAACAGGATAGATAGGTAGTTCTGATAACTGGCTAATGGGTGATTAAGAACTTGTAGAGCCATCTATGTGTAAATACAATAAATAAACTTGTATTACAGTGGGCATGGCATGTATTCTCGCCACATGGGGTGAATGGGTCAATGAATGATGGAGAAAAAGCTTACACGACTGCCTCTTTGCTTATGAATGATGCGGACGCTGACTGGGGAGTTGTCAGGCACGAGAAAAACAACAGAAATCGAAAGCCCTCAGAGAATGTAGAATGAAAGAAGAATCTTGAGAAGAGTAAAACATAGAACACGGAAATATTTATAAGCTGATTAATCAAAGTTGTGTGTAATATCAGAAAAAGGAATTAGGTCAATTTAGAATTAAATGTGAATAAGAATAGTTGAAAAGGAATAAAACTAAATCTGAAAAGAAAAGTTACGTTATAACCATCTGTGACAGACAAGAATGCTAATAAACAGTAAAAATTAAGCTAAAGTTGAGAATTATGAGCATAACCACCCAATTTCATCCACCTTGTTCTTGCATGCTTGCTTTCTGAAGGGGTTATACAAATCCTCAACGCCAGCCAGGTCAGAGGGAGAGCGTCTCTGAGCCGCGTGAGCAGGCACTTGAAGAGAGAGGGCTCATGGATTTTTCTCTCGTCGCAAGGATATGGGCTGTAAGGCGGCGAGGCAGAAATTTGTTTCTTTTCTTAGTTTCTAAGTTTTGAGTTTGTTTTATTGATTATGTGATTCTTAGATTGATTTCCCTGTGTATTTTGACTCTGAAGGATTTAGTGTCTTTTTATTTAGTTAATTTCATAGTTCATTTTATTGTGATTAACTTACTTTTATTGCTATTGTTCCTGTTTTATTTCTTGCTTTATTAAATATATAATATTTATTTATGTTTTGAAATCCCATTATAAGTTTCAATATTATAATTGAACGATATTAACACACACATATAATAATGTTCATCCTTTAATGCATTCTCTGTGCATATAAATATACTGTAAATTGACAGCAATTTTTGTTTGTGTGTAACTGTGTGTGTTTGTGTGTGTTTGTGTGTGTTTGTGTGTTTGTGTGTGAGTGTTTATGTGTGTGTGTTTGTGTGTGTGTGTTTGTGTGTGTGTGTGTTTGTGTGTGTTTGTGTGTGTGTGTTTGTGTGTGTGTTTGTGTGTGTGTGTGTTTGTGTGTGTGTAAGTTTGTGTGTGTGTGTGTTTGTATTTGTGTTTGTGTTTGTGTTTGTGTTTGTGTTTGTGTGTGTGTGTGTGTGTGTGTGTGTGTGTGTGTGTGTGTGTGTATTTGTAATTCTGTGTCTGCGTATCTACATATATCACAAATATAATAAAAATTTGCTCTTCCTTGTCCTTCTCCAAACTAAACCCTTTCCCTTTACACCGTTGTCATTCACGCGCCCTGTTCTTCCCCGCGCCCTCCGCTCGGCCCTTCTCCGGAGCAGCTTCCTCCTGTGCCGAGTGGATAAGGATAAGTCCGATATGCGAAGCTGAGCTTCGCCCGGGCTATGCCAATGAGGGGAGCCCGGCCTGTGTCGACTAATGCCGACTCGCTAACGTGTGTCAGCTGGTGCTGACTCGTCTTAGTCCTTACCCGCCGTGGTGCCCAGTCACAGCAGTAACCTCCAGGCGACAATTGCAACTTCTCGCGCCTGGGCGGGGCGCGAACCGCCGACCCTTCGGATGAGAGGCCGACACGTTACCACTGTACTAGCCGAGGCTGTGCCGAGTGGAGGTGAGCGGAATGGACTTAATATATGGATATACTCAGATAGCTGAACTGTAAAGGGGAAACAGAAAATTAAAAAATATAGATTGAGAAAAAAAAAAACAATTAAGAATGAGCGAATAAGAAAAGAGAGAAAGAATGAGAGATAGAAAAGAGAGAGAAGAGAGACAGAAAAGAGAAAGAGAAGAGACAGACAGACGGACGGACGGACGGACGGACGGACGGAAGGAGAAAGAGAGAAAGAAAGAAAGAGAGATAATCTTTTGATACCTGTCCTGCAACACCGGCGTGTTCCGCCTTGGATGCGCTCCGATATTTAGGCCCAACTTCTTTGCAAGACACCTGACCTTCAATGGATCCTTTCGCATCCTGAAAGTGAGGGAGATAGACTTGTAAATCATATAGCAGATGGGCTGAACCGTAAAGGGAGGGAGGGAGGGAGGGGGGGAGAGAGAGAGAGAGAGAGAGAGAGAGAGAGAGAGAGAGAGAGAGAGAGAGAGAGAGAGAGAGAGAGAGAGAGAGAGAGAGAGAGAGAGAGAGAGAGAGATATGAAGAAAGGAAGAGATTGAGTGAAAAGACATATAGAGTGAATATCACATGTATATCTTAACTAATTACCTTATAACATAAAGTGGTTATATAATAAAACGATACCTACTAACTCACTTTCTCTCTATTTTACAACATGCACAGACACGGAGAGAGAGATTGAAAGAAAAAAAATAGAGAGGGAAAGAATGAAATAAAGAGAATAAGACAGAGAGACAAGATACAATGAGACTCAGAGAATGATACAGAGAGACAAAAAGCTTGAGACAGATACAGAGACAAACAAGCAGAATTAGAGAATTAGAGAGAATTGGACAAAGAGACAAGAGAGAAAATGAGACAGAGAAAAAAGCATCACAGAGTGCCAATTCACTTACCCGTTCCGGATGAAGAATGCGTCTTCGCATGCTCGGCCCCTATAGCTGCCGGTAAAGAGAAAACAAAATGAATTTTCAAAGTGTCATTGAGCAACCATGATCTGCCGGGGCCTCAATCGCGCCGCGATCTCCTTTGCTGTTATTCCTCACTATGAACGTAAATGTCAATTAAATTTTCTCTGTTTTCAGATATTTTTTCCTCGCCACTGCCCTCAGCGGCTCTTTCTTTTGCCAAATTGGCGGTGTCACGGGAATAATACCCAAGGAGCAAAGACCAAGACAGCCACCTCAGGATCCCTCCAGGGAGGACCCTCCCACCTCCCCTGATCCACCTTCACCATCCCGTTATTAAGAAGTCTAAGAGCTGTCACAGAGATGATGCTGGTTGGGACCGCCTTATTGATGGCACCATGGTCGACCCCAAATTCTATGGTATAAGATTGTTCGCTGAAAATCCTTAAAAGATATGCTTACTTTGGAAGAGAAGAAATTGGGTTACAAATAAAAAGGAACCGAATTAATTGCTTATGACCAAAGCAGAGCATCACAACATGGTTATAGCTCAACACATACATGTACGCCTCATGGAAGTTAACATACGCAAAAAACCCAACGGATACCTCATAGATGACACAACGCAACAAGTAACATAGCACTTAACACACTACATTCACGCCTCACCATCATACAGCGTAACGTCTTAAACTGGACAACACGATAAAACGAACTCTACAACACCTACAGAAAACACGACCCACTCAAAAAGTCTTGGGCTCAAAAACGCTAATCCACTGAAAATCTACACACACAGTCTATTCTTCCAACAAGTCGCAAGAACAAAGTGATGGCATAAAATCACATAAAATCATCAACAACTTTCACTCAGATCTTTGGCAGTCAAAATAAACACACCACAAGGACCTATCATACTGGCATAACAAACCAATATACATCATGGGAGACTTTAACGCAAATCACCCACTGCTTGGCTACAACCACACCAACAGTATAGACAGATGCCTTGCCTCATACATACAACAAGGCAGACTGACACATCTTGGTCCACATACACCAGCTTACAATTCCTATAAAACAGCAACAACACCCGACATAGTTCTTGGAAACCACAGAGCACACCTACACCACCATGTAAAAACATGGTGGTGTCATCCTAACACTGCCAACAATCATACAATCACAACATAAAACTCAGACGCTTCTCATGCTGCACACCACGAACAAAGCTCAGAGTATACAAAACAACTGTCAGACCTATTCTTGAATACACACCCGTGCCACTGGTCCTCACAAAAACTCAAAATGCAATTAGCACAGAACAAAGCACTACTCTGGGTACACGGCACGACTTTCGAGACTTAATTCCTTCAGAAACTCAACACCTCTTATGTACGCACCCGAATAATACTGAGTTATTTTCATGTCTAAGGAAAGAGAGAAAAAGGAAAAAATAATAAATAAAGTCACCCTCAGAAGCCCTAAAGGATTTACTCATCCACGCCGCACAGCATTAGTCAAGGGCGAAGAGAGCGGCCGTCGGTCTGCCAGCTGACTTGTGTGCCAGCGGAGGCCGCCTTCGTCGCTCAGAGCACGGATTCGGCAACTTCATTTTGGCTGTCGACCTCGGTCGCCACTTGGCTCCCTCGGCCTGCCTCGTGGTCGTGGGATCAGCACTGGCGAATGGTAGGACAGAGTGCACCCGTGCCATTGCATAAGGCAGACACGCGAGTCAGAGGCCGAGCAGGATGGAGACGTTCCAGGAAAAAGGGAGAAAGTAACACGCTTATATCACTATCCTGTTGTTTTATGTACCTCCATAACATCTGAATCAGCCTCGCTTTTGAGCCTAACAGTCTCGTTATATTTAGTTGCTTTACTTATCGTTTGTTTCTTTATGCACCAATTATTTTGTTTCGGGATTCTGTTTTCGATAGGAAAGGGCTGGAATTACTCACACGGATCGTCGGGCACCTGTCGAGCAGTTCTCTCAACCTGGACGCGCCTTCTCTGCGGCCCTCCTGGCGCCCGGAAGCCCCGGGGACGGCCTTCGGGTCGCTGGTCTCGCGGGGGGCATTCGGGTCCATCGCAACAGTTGACGGGGCGACGGCTCGGGCGTATTCACCATCCATAATATTTACCA
>NC_061845.1:32376678-32384567 GCF_019202785.1 Penaeus chinensis
GACCCTTATCCTTCCCCTCATCACGTGACCCTTATCCTTTCCCCTCATCACGTGACCCTTATCCTTTCCCCTCATCACGTGACCCTTATCCTTCCCCTCATCACGTGACCCTTATCCGTTCCCTCATCACGTGACCCTTATCCGTTCCCTCATCACGTGACCCTTATCCTTCCCCTCATCACGTGACCCTTATCCGTTCCCTCATCACGTGACCCTTATCCGTTCCCTCATCACGTGACCCTTATCCTTTCCCCTCATCACGTGACCCTTATCCTTCCCCTCATCACGCGACCCTTATCCTTCCCCTCATCACGTGACCCTTATCCTTCCCCTCATCACGTGACCCTTATCCTTCCCCTCATCACGTGACCCTTATCCGTTCCCTCATCACGTGACCCTTATCCGTTCCCTCATCACGTGACCCTTATCCTTTCCCCTCATCACGTGACCCTTATCCTTCCCCTCATCACGCGACCCTTATCCTTCACCTCATCACGTGACCCTTATCCTTCCCCTCATCACGTGACCCTTATCCTTCACCTCATCACGTGACCCTTATCCGTTCCCTCATCACGTGACCCTTATCCTTCACCTCATCACGTGACCCTTATCCGTTCCCTCATCACGTGACCCTTATCCTTCCCCTCATCACGTGACCCTTATCCTTCCCCTCATCACGTGACCCTTATCCTTCCCCTCATCACGTGACCCTTATCCTTCCCCTCATCACGTGACCCTTATCCTTCCCCTCATCACGCAACCCTTATCCTTCCCCTCATCACGTGACCCTTATCCTTCCCCTCATCACGTGACCCTTATCCTTCCCCTCATCACGCGACCCTTATCCTTCCCCTCATCACGTGACCCTTATCCTTCCCCTCATCACGTGACCCTTATCCTTCACCTCATCACGTGACCCTTATCCTTCCCCTCATCACGTTGTTGTTGTTTTCACAGTACATATATCTCTTCCCTCACTCTCACTCTGACTCCATTTCCCCCTTTTTTCCATTTTGTTTCTTACTCCTCTTTCATTTTCCCTCTTCCTCTCTTCTTCCTCCAAACGCCGCTTTCATCTCTCCCTCTCCCTTCCCCTGTAGCTCTTCGTCTCTTTCTTAATTAACCCTTCCCTCTCCCTCTTTTTTTTTACACTTCCACTCTCCCTCTCCCTATTTCTTCCCCTCTCCTTCTTAACTTCCCTCTCCCTCTCCCTCCCCCCTTCCGCTTTACCCTTCCCCTCTCCCCTTTTCGTCTTCTTTCCCTTCACCATTCCCCTCTCCCTCTTTCTTCACACTTCCCCTTTCCCTCTTTCTTCACACTCCCCCTCTCCCTCTTCCTTACCCCATCCTCTCTCCCTTTACCCTTTCCCTTTCCCTCGTCCTTCCCTACTCCATCTTTCCTTCCCTTCTCCCTCTTTCTTCCCTTCTCCCTCTTTTTTCCCCTCTCCCTTTTTCTGACCCTCTCTTTCTTTCTTCCCTTCATCCTTTTTCTTCCCCTCTCCTCTTTCTTCCCCTCTCCCTCTCCCTCTCCCTCCCCCTTCCCTTCCCTCCCCTCTCCCCTTTTCGCTTCTCCCTTCCCATTCCCCCTCCCTCTTTCTCTTCCCTCTTTCTCTCCTTCTCCACTCTCCCCTCTCCCTTCTTCCTTCCCTCTTCTTCTCTTTCCCTCTTCCCTTTTTCCCTTTCCCTTCTCCTCTCTCCCTACTCCTCTTTCCTTCCCTTCTCCCTCTTTCTTCCCTTCTCCCTCTTCTTTCCCCTCTCCTTCTTCTACCCTCTCTTCTTCTCCTTCATCCTTTCCTTCCCCTCTTCCTCTTTCTTTTCACCCTTCCCTCTTCCCCCCCCCCATTCCCTCTTCCTTCCTCCTCTCCCTCTTCCTCCCCTCTCCTCTTCCTTCCCCTCTCTTCCCTCTTTTTCTTCCCTTCTCCCTCTTTCTCCCTCTCCCTCTTTCCTTCCCCTCTCCCTCTTTCCTTCCCCTCTTCCCTCTTTCTTCCCTCTCTCCTCTCTTCATCCCTTCTCCCTCTTTCCTCCCCTCTCCCTCTTCCTTCCCCTCTCCCTCTTTCTTCCCTTCTCCCTCTTTCTTCCCTTCTCCCTCTTTCCTCCCCTCTCCCTCTTCCTTCCCCTCTCCCTCTTTCTTCCCGTCTCCCTCTTTCCTTCCCTCTCCCTTTTTCCACCCCTCTCCCTCTTTCTTCCCCTCCCCACCTTTCCTCCCCTCTTCTTCTTTCCTCCCTTCTCCCTCTTTCCTCCCCTCTTCCTCTTCCTTCCCCTCTCCCTCTTTCTTCCCCTCTCCACCTTTCCTCCCCTCTCCCTCTTTTTTCCCCTCTTCCTCTTTCCTCCCCTCTCCCTCTTTCTTCCCATCTTCCTCTTTCTTCCCCTCTCCACCTTTCCTCCCCTCTCCCTCTTTCTTCCCCTCTCGCTCTTTCTTCCCCTCTCCACCTTTCCTCCCTCTTCTTCTTTCCTCCTCTCTCCCTCTTTCCTCCCCTCTCCCTCTTCCTTCCCCTCTCCCTCTTTCTTCCCCTCTCCACCTTTCCTCCCCTCTCCACCTTTCTTCCCCTCTTCCTCTTTCCTCCCCTCTTCTTCTTTCCTTCCCTTCTCCCTCTTTCTTCCCTTCTCCCTCTTTCCTCCCCTCTCCACCTTTCCTCCCCTCTTCTACTTTCCTCCCATCTCCCTCTTTCCTCCCCTCTCCCTCTTTCTTCCCCTCTCCCTCTTCCTTCCCCTCTCCCTCTTTCCTCCCCTCTCCCTCTCCCTGCCGTCCCCTCGTAAGCTATCCTTTCCCCTCGTACCAGCTTCTCCCCGCAAGTTGCCCATAAAGATATGATACGAGATGAAGAGACAGGCAGCATCTTAAGAGAGAGAGAGAGAATAAGAGAGATAGAAAGGGAGAGGGAGAGGGGGCGAGGAAGTGAGCGAGGTAGAGGGAGTGGGAGAGAGAAATGAGAGAATGAGATGGAAAGGGAGAGGGGAAGAAAGAAGGGAGATTTATATGTGTGTGTGTGTGTGTGTGTGTGTGTGTGTGTGTGTGTGTGTGTGATCATAATTGTAAGTAAATCCGCAATTGTGTCTATTAAAGCTCTTTTGCTAATGAATGGCCCTGTACTCACACACACACACACACACACACACACACACACACACACACACACACACATCCCCTCCCCTTCCTAAAAGGCCCACATCCATATCCACTCGCACACCAGCCATGCGTACTTCAAAAAACGGAGACCGAGATTTCGTGCGTGCGTGCGTTTGTGCGTGTTTGAAAGCGTCCCCCACCCACCTCCTCCCGCATTTCGCCAGTCCATGTTATCTCGCCCCAACGCCAGCGCAGGGGACACGGCGGCTGCAACTCACCCTGCCAGAAAAGGGGTCGGTTGTATCACGAGGTCGCCTCCGAGAAACTGGATACACTTGAGAGTCCCCTCGAGCCCTTACTGTGGCAATAACCGGCTCTGTTTTCCCTTTATAATCCTCGTAAGTCATCCGTTATCTCCGGCCAGACTGCGACCAGTTATGGTTCGGACCAAACCTCGTGGTGGCCTCCATAAAACAGCGCTGGGTTCCTCTCTCCTTTTCCCTTTCCTTTATTCCTTTTCTTTCCCTCCCCTCTCCTTCTCCGTATTATTATTATTGGTATTGTTACCATCACCGTTATTATTATTTGTATTATTACCATCACCGTTATTATTGTTTTTTTATTATTACCATCACCGTTATTATTATTTTTAGTATTAACAGTAGTAATATTAGTTGTAGTTGTTGTTGTAGTGGTAATAGTAGTAACCTTTTATTATTATCATTTTTCCTCTTCATTCTTCTTTATTCTCATTTTATTAGTATCTTTTCTGATCTTCACTCTCTGTTCTTTCTCATATTCATCATAATTCCATTTCTTCTGTGCGTGTGTGTATGCGTGTTTGTGGGTGGGCTAAAGATTTATAAAACAAAAAAAAAGTAAATAAATAAATACATTTTATGGACACTATCGAGCACGAAAGATTTTTTTTATATCTCTCTCTCCCTCCAATTAATTTCTTCAATCTATTCCTAATCACTTCTAATAACTAATCCCATAATTGAGCACACGCTAAAGAAAAGAAAAAATGACGAGACAAAAAAAAAGAACATACAATAGAAAGGATATTAATAACAACAGCAAAGTTCACCACCCACTATTCATCAGAATCCAGCTTCCTTGATGTTTTAATTCTATGGAGTTGATAGTGCTACGTACTAATGAAATACAAATATCGTATACAAATGTGTGCTGTGTACCTTTCTGGTGTAGCAAGGGCTCATACACATTATATTAATAGTGTTTGCAGTTTTGTATACATCTGCTCTTTAATTAAGAGCGATAGTAGTTGAAGCCCTTCCCATTTTGCATTTTCATTTTGACTTTAGTGTGCAACAATGTTATCGTTTTCTAGAATGCATGTAAATATGATATGAAAGGTTTGTAAGTTGGTGTAGTTGTGTGTTGAGCTATATACCTGCATGTATGTTGTGTATATATATCCCCTGTGTTTGTGCTTGTGTGTGTGTGTGTGTGTGTGTGTGTGTGCGAGCGCGCGGTGTGTGTGTGTGTGTGTGTGTGTGTGTGTGTGTGTGTGTGTGTGTGTGTGTGTGTGTGTGTGTTTGTGGTTGTGTTTGTGTATATATGTATATATCTATACACACACACACACACACACACACACACACACACACATATACATACATATATATATATATATACATATATATATATATATATATATATATATATATATTTATATTTATATATATAATTTTTTTTTTTCTTTTAATGTGAATATTACGTCAAGCATAGACGGTCTATCTAGCCCTCTTACCCTGATATGATCTATTATATTTTGGAAAATCTAATTTTACATTCCACGAATCTGGGTGCGCTCTGGGACTGACACTTTCCTAGTCAATTTTGCTATTAAAATCCCCGATTATTGGAATTTCCTTTGCAATGATTTCTGAAAGCTCTAGCACTTCCTCCAGGCTCTTTCACGTTTCTTGAACACGTTTTTGGTAATGTTCTTGCATGAAGTTCCCTCATCTATCTATCTATCTATCTATCTATCTGGTTGTTATTTTATTTGTGTCTGTTTCTACCTCACTTCCTTCTAGTTCCAGCACGAGGTCTTTCTTAATCTCTAACTCCTTTTTGTTTATTTATTTATTTTTTCTTATATTGCTATCCCCCTCCATTTTCATTTTTTTTTTCAAAATATTTTAGTCTCTGGTTCCTAATGTTACATCGTTTATAGAGGGAACCAGTTTGTATTCAGTGATTCATATTACATCTGGTTTGTTCATTTCAATTATTGCATTTAGTCTTAGTAAACCATCTGTAAACCATCTGTATTTCCATAAACTATTTCTACATAACCTTTCGTTATATCTCTTGGTTGCAAGATTAATGTTTCTCTCTCTGAACATTTTGGTTCTGACAGTAAATTCGTTTGCTTGGAGCCTCTCAGACCCCCAAATGAACAAGTTATTTTTTCTTCTTCTTCGGTCCTTTGTTTGTTATTGTTCTTTTGTACTTATAACTTTTCTGCAGTATTTCTCTGTCAGCTTTAGTCATATTTTTAAATCTTATTCCATATTTTCTTATATTCCTCTTAGGTGGCCAGGAGTTATGTTTTCTTTATTACATCAGTTACCATTTGCTTATTCATGAATGTCACTTCTAAAGGGTGTTTTTTTTTCCCCTTTCCGCATTGTCCCAACTTCCTGTGAGCTACGATATTCTGCTCCGAGAATTCGGGATTTATGACCTAGAGAGTATTGACTATCAATTTCTTGCTTTCTTTATATCTTCGTTATATCTTTCCCAATATGACTATGTCCTTGTTTACATCAGCCAAATTAGCAATATTCTTTGCGTGTTGCCCAAGGTGTGACTTTAATTCATTTTTCTTTGTCGTTTTTATTTTTTCCATTGTGATCATGATTTTTTTTTTTCTAACTTTTTTTCCATTTCTTGTACGGTTTCCTTATACCTCTGATACATCGACAGGTATAGCTGTCATCATTTTTGCCTCTTCCATTGCTTGCTATTGACTGCTTGACAAATTGCTTTCAATCTGCTGAACAGTTTCCTGTACTTTGATTTCTTCACCAGCTTTCCTTGCAGATTCTTTGCTTCGATTTGACTTCCGTTGCCAGTCTTGATTTCTACATCTTTCCCCCTTTTCCTTTTCTTCGCAAATTATCCACCAATTACTTCAAATTTACGTTCTCTTCGTGTATTTTCAAACACTCTTTTACCAGGGGTGTCTACCTTAGCTCAATTCTAACTGCTGCTTCAATTTCCTTGGCTGTTACCCAATAAAACAAGCAAAAAGCGGTCCTGTACTAACGGCAGCTGACTCTATTCGCCAGTGGCTTAGCTTGCAGGATTCCCGCTGACTTCTCGCCCCTCCCCCCCCCCCTTACCTTCGCTCTCACAAAGCCTCGCTAGCTTTTTATACATCTCCTTTATTCGTCCACTTTATAACCCAAATTTCCCTTTTAACATGGTCTACGCTCATTTACAGAACGCATACCTAACTGACTAGACCGCCCATTGCGCGATATTCTCCGTATTTAACAACATTTAAGAGCTATATCGTCACATAGCGATAACAAGCGACAGAGATTATCAAGTCATCATTACAGCGGACATGACCAGGCGTGTCTGTGCTTCCCTTCATCATTTTCTGTTATGTTGCGAAATACCTCGGGTTCAGATCTTTTTTTTTTTTTTTCTCCTGTGGGAATGAAATGTCTGGTTTGTGTGTGTGTGAAAGTATATTTGTCTTTTTGTCTGTTTGTCGGTATATTTATTTATCTATCTGTCTATCTATCTATTTGTCATATCTACCCTAACTAGCTTATATATCCTATCGATCCTGTTTATCTATCTCTCGGGGTCTGTCTTTCTGTCTGTCTGTCTGTCTTTTTAATGATCTATCTGCTTATATATGTAAATATATGTGTATACCCACACGCACACTCACACACACTCATATATATATATATATATATATATATATATATATATATATATATATATATATATATATATATATACATACATATATACATATACATACATATATACATATATACATATAAACATATATACATATATACATATATATATATATATATATATATGCTTTATATATATATATATATATATATATATATATATATTTATATGTGTATACATGTACACACACACACACACACACACGTGTGTGTGTGTGTGTGTGTATATATATATATATAGATATACACACATATATATATACATATGTATATATACGTATATATACATATATACATGTGTGTCTGTATATATATATATATATATATATATATATATATATATATATATATATACATTTATATACAGATATATATACACATATATATATATGTATATATACATATATATATATATATATATATGTGTGTGTGTGTGTGTGTGTGTGTGTGTGTGTGTGTGTGTGTGTGTGTGTGTATGTATGTGCTTGTGTGTGTGTGTGTGTGTGTGTCTACATAAATATATATATGCACACACACACACACAAATATAATCCACTCATTCACGGTGAGTCCTAAGTCTTCTCCGAACCTTCACCTCGGACTCTTCCTTGAACGAAAAAAAACCCGTGTCTATCCCCGCTTTCTTGCCCTTCCGAAAAGTGATAACAATCAGCGCTGCGCTTAAGACACACTGGGGCGTCTTACCTGCAGAGTCTCCGGGTCCAGCTCTAATCTCCGGATTAGCGAGGAGTTTATCTGTCGCCAAAATGTAACTTGCTCCTGTTTTGTTTTGCTGTGCGTTCTGGGTCTTTGTGTTTGCGTTTGTCTGTGTGTGTTTGTGTGTTT
>NC_061845.1:32409667-32412167 GCF_019202785.1 Penaeus chinensis
ACTTAAACGTGCGAGGATCAAAATGACAGAGGATACCCTGGATTTTCTTTCTCTCGGATGGCCGTGATGTGTTATGACGTGTTGTGACGTGTTGTGACGTGCCGTAGAGAATAATTGATTGAATCCAACAACTGCTCCTCCACTCAAATCACATCGAAGCAGCTGTCGACCCGAAGTCAATTTACCGCTTGAATAAATATTGAATAAATGCGAACAGGTCGATGTATATCTGACTCACGTGTAGCGCCGCCATAAGGTAGGTGTTTTTTTGTACTGCTTCCCTCCCTCTCTTCCCTCCCTCTCTTCCCTCCCTCGCTCCCTTCCCTCACTTCCCCCTATCTTCCATCCCTATCTTCCCTTCTTCTCTCTACTTCCTCTCTCTACTCCCTCTCTCCCCTCCCTCTCTCCCCTCCCTCTCTCCCCTCCCTCTCTTCCCTCCCTCTCTCCCCTCCCTCTCTCCCCTCCGTCTCTTCCCTCCCTCCCTCTCTCCCCTCCCTCTCTCCCCTCCCTCCCTCTCTCCCCTCCCTCTCTTCCCTCCCCTTCCCTCTGAATTCTTCATTACCCACAAAGTAGATATTACCTCTACCTTATGAGAACAGGTATTATCATGCGCCCCAAAAACTTAACAAATAAACAAATAAGTAATCCCCGACCCCTCTAGCGATGACATGACCAGCATCTAATCCCTTAAAAGTCGACTTATCAACCTCGGGAGTTTTCATCACAGGCGCTTTCCTAGTGGTGCTTACTGTCTCTCTCCTTGTGGCTTATCCCCGCGCCCAGTCATGCATGCACCCGCCCCCCGACTCTGTGCTTTTTCCCCTGTCAGCCTGATAGTCAGGGGAACGTCAGGCATTGAGGAGGAAGTGGGAGAGGGTGTTGGAGGGAAGGGAGGGGGGGTGGGGTGAAAGGGGAAGCGAGGGGGAGGGGAGGAGGAGGGGCTAAGGGGAAGGGAGGGGGGAAGAGGAGGAGGGTGTGAGGGGAGGAGAGGAGAAAAGAGCAGATGGTGATGAAAGTTGGAAAGAATGGACGGGGGAGGAAGGGGTGACAAGAGGGGAGAGGAGGGATGAGTGAGAATAGGAGGGAAGAGGATAGGAAGAAAGAAGAAGAGGGAAGTGGAGCATGGGAGAAGAGGAGTGAGAGGGAAGTGAAGGACGGGAGAAGAAAGGTTAAGGAGAAAGGAAAAGAAGAGAGACAGGAGGAGAAATGAAGAGACCGAGGAAAGAGAGAGGGGAGGAGACAAATAGAGGAGTGGAGGGTAAGGGTTAGACGTTTCTGTGAGGCTGACTGGCTCGTCCTAAATGTGTTCGTGAAATTTCGTGTGCGGCGTTGGAGTTCTCGAGATGGAATAAAGTGTTTTCACTCCGCTATAACTTTTCCTTGCGCCTTTTTTTTCTGTCTTTTATTGCGTGTGTACGTTGGTGTGTACACGCATGAACGGTCGAGTGAGCTATGAGGGACCTGTAGCACTTGTACAGCGCACTGGCAAACGGGAAAGCTCAGTTCTCCATCAATATTATAATAGCATTATAAAGCGCGGATAATTAACCATTGTTGTTGGCATACGAGGTTCCATTTTGTATTTATATGTAATTGCGTGGGCCGGCATACTTACATATATGCATATTTAGATGCACATACATATGTACATGCATACATATAAACATACATGCATCTATATCTATATCTACATATATATATTTCATGTATATATACCGTGCATATCTGCATATCTTTATCTATATTTTCTATCTGTCTGTATTTCTACCTATCTCTCTGTTTATCTACACACACACACACACACACACTCACACACACACACACACACACACACACACACACACACACACACACACACACACACACACACACACACACACACACACACACACACACACACACACACACACACATACACACACTCACACACTCACAAACACACACACACACACATACACACACACTCACACACTCACAAACACACACACACACACAAACACACACACGTATGTGTGTGTGTGTGTTTGTGAGTGTGTGTGTGTGTGTGTTTATGCACCAACGCGCCTGTGTGTATATGTGTGCCTACACGCATGTCCATATGAATGTATGTATGAATATTTGTGTTGCCTTCTGCATACACAGTTTCGGTTGTGAAATCCATCGGGCTTTTACCGTAGATTTTTTCATCAAATTAATCCTACTTTTTGACTGTCCATTTACTGATTATCTTGTTCCCGGAAATAGTTTTTGTCCATCAAAGTATACTTTTGATATTCTCAAATACACATATCATTGTGTGTTAACTCACTCTTGTAAATATGATATATTCTACAAATGAAAAATAAATAGTGAGAGAGAGAGGGGAAAAAAATGATTAATGGCCAAATAACTCGTTAACATTCTCTTTTTTTTCGTTCGTGTGCTGTGTTTAGGAGATTTTATTTGAAAAAAAAATGTAGGGTTAAATATTAAGTTTAGGGAGATATGAGATAAATAGATT
>NC_061846.1:0-24443 GCF_019202785.1 Penaeus chinensis
TATATACAGAAATAGCACCTAAAGTATTTAATCTTATGCATGTTACTATAACTGATAAAGATGTATTTTTACTAGGGGATGTTATGTGTAACTTGTTCATTTTCAAACTTATTGATCTCGTTCACATTGATCGATATAAGAAACATAATACCACTAGGTCAATATGCAGCGTTACGATAGATTCTCCTGATTATCTATTATCTCATCCTCATAGGAGCTATTTTTCGAAAGATAAGTTGTTAGATACAACATATAATCATAATTCAATCAGTCAACCCGTTGATAAAACAATATCTGTTTTCAAAGATATAACAGATAAAATAGAATTTTATTTTAACAATGCCAACGTGGGAACGCGACTATGTATTTACTTTGATACTGCTTCTTTTTCTCCCATAAGTATGGTATCGTTTTCTCCACACAGTGGTGTTCGTATTGTACAAAATACCAACAGCAATGATTTCACCATCGATCATCCTAAGATGGCAGAATTAAACGTTGCAGAATTCAGGGGAATAACTACGGATATTATCGATACTGTGAGTTCGGCTGTCAAACGGTATCATGCGAGTGCTGAAGCTGTAGTAACTGATATAAAAGAGGAGAGGCAAATATTAAGAAAAGCAGAGACAATGCATATTTTTGAAAAAGAACTTACAAAATCGATTGAGAGACTCGACTTGTCCCATACCTTAAGTATGAGACGAGAAGGTGAAGAGGCATTGGAAGTAATCGGTAAAGATGGTAGTAAAATAACAGATGAAATTACCACACTGAGAAAAAATGGCACGGAGATGACGTCTTTCCTCGAGCAATTAGGCGTGAAAGCACCCGAGACAATTAATGAACCCTGCGCCTTAGAAATCGCTGAAACCTATCCTGATTTTAAAATAAACAATATTGCGAGAGAAGCCAAGGATCTTGAACAAAAACTTCCGCCTGAAGAAATTGATTATTTGAAAAAGGTTGAAAAAGATCCGAGATTTAACGATGAAGAATTTCTCAAAAATTCATTAAAAAAAAGTAAAACGGCTAATGTTTTGAACAATTCTCTTGCCACTAAATTATCTAACGGTGCAGTCAAGATTGCGGGACGATTTGGTAAATATTTGATATTAGGAGGTGTAACTTATGGAACACTCGCCATGTTAACCTCTTCAACCATTCATTCCTCAAAAGGGGCACACTATAATGTCATTACTCGTTATACTCCGAGTGGAGTTAAATCTTACAAATTGATTAAATATTCTTGTATGGACAAAAGCCTAGGAAATGGTGAACATATAGAACATCCATTCGAGACACAAATTTCACAATATCCATCTCTGTCAAATTTCTCAATGAATAAAGAAAAAAAGAAAAAATATAATAAAAGGTTACCTGTTAAGAGAAAATATACAATTGTATCTCCTTATAAAAATCCACCTCTCCCACCCAATACAAAAAAACTTCCCAAAATTACAAGAATAGATATCGGTAATAGATTAAGAAGAATATTATTGGAGGAAATTAATATTCCTATAAGAGAAAGAACACAAGAAAAAAAACGAGATCGCACTGAAAAAAGTATAAGAAAAAATAAAGTATATAACATTATGCTTCATAAATTTTTAAATTTTGATAATAGCATATGTAAAAAAGAAGCAGAAGAAACGAAAATACAATTAAATGAAAATCTGAAAAAATACCAGATTGATTATTTAAAACAAACCCTAGAAGAACGCACAAATTATGAAACTTTTTGTACTCTTTTGTTTAATTTATTCAATATCTCCCAGCTACTGAATAAGCAATTTCATTCCAATTTGATTTTAATAGATATACAGAAACCAGAAATAAAAGAATTGTCTTTTGCCGATTATAAAAAAAGATTACTCTCTCCAATTTGGAAAAAAATGTCTCAATCGATTGAAAAAATAATAGGGTCTTCCGACCAAGAATTCGGTAAATGTTTACAGTCTATTATAGGTAAAGTAGAGACTTTTGAAAAGGCGGTTAATGATTTTAAAAAAACAATGGCCTCGATATCATATATCCAACCGAAAGAAAAGAAAGTTGATGATAAACAAATAAGCAACGATTATCAATCAGATATTATTAACCGACAACAGACATTTATACAAATGCAGGAGCAATTAATAAAACGGCAAAATGATATGATACAAAATTCATCAAATACTTTACTCGCTGAAAATCCTATACAGGAGACAAACATATAATATATATATATATATATATATATATATAATATAATATATAATAATAACAATGTATATTGGATAAAATAAAGACTATTTCATTACATTATCATTTTTATTTAGTCATCAATGCTGAAATGTTGATTTATTCCAGACAATAAATAACCCATTATCTTTACTGTACCATCGACTCATATTGATGGTAATGATAAAATATTAAAAAAAATTATTATACAAATTTATAGATTTTAATATACTAGGATGGCAATACTGGTTTAAAGATATATTTATTACTATTACCACCACCACCAGATTTGTCTGTTTTCATAGTATTAGTAATGTCAGTTGAATGACTTTGTTTTTTATGAGGATGATGGAAAGTGTTTAATTTTTTATTCGCATTAGATGTACCACTACTTTTATTTTCATTATTGTTGACTGTGCTTGCATTTTTAATATCCTCTCTTCTAAACCGGTTTAAAGGTCCTCCGGAGTTCCATCCGGAAATTAGCCATCTGCTTAACTCTGTGTTCAATTTTGCTCTTTTGATAGTAATTTCTTTTTTTTTAGTACTAGGATTTTTCTTAGTACCAGAATTTTTTTTAATATCATGCTTTTTTTTGGCACCATGCTTTTTTCTATTGCTTTTATGATTTTTACATTTATCCATATTATCAGGTTTCATTATCATCAGAATATGAAATATTAAAATGAATAATTATCTCTATATGTTAATAATTATATTTATATATATATATTAGTTATTTGTAATAAATTACCGATATATATATATATATATATATATAATATATCAATAAATCCAATATATATAATATAAATTTACTAATATTTTATCATCTACAGCTGAGCGCTCATGTCATAAAATGTACATGTTTCTGATATTAGTTAGATTTTAGAGAGACATAACCATTCGTTACACCAAGAAGAGAGATATGACTTTAGAAATGAAACCATTTGTAATCAAGTCTCTAATGTTATATGATGATTACCGATATGAATTTAAAAGGCTACAATCATTCGCTGATTGGTCTGTGGAATGGTTGAGTCCAGTGGATTTGGCTAAAGAAGGATTCTATTATTTAGGAAAGAATGATTTCTGTAGATGTGTTTTTTGTAAATTAATTATAGGCGAATGGGTACATGGAGACACTGCCAAAAGATGAACATGTGCGATTATCTTCCAACTGCGCATTTATCAAAGGCCAGGTTCAAGATAATGTACCTCTCAAGTGGCATGATTTTTCTTTCATGAATCACGAGATTAAAGGTAATAAATGATATATATATATATATATATATATATATATATATATATATATATATATATTCACATATCGTTAAACATTTTGCTATATAACATTTATAATTATGGAGACATAATTTTTCAATTTTCTTTTCTTTAAGATATACTTGGTGCTACTAATGACATCAAACCGATATATACAAAATATATTGACTCTCAAAAACGATTGGATTCATTTAATAAATGGCCAAAAGAAATGACACAAACACCTATTCAGTTGTCAGAGGCGGGATTTGTCGCAGATGGTTAGTAAGATTGTTATATTTTAATTGAACATGTGTACATAGTATATTATTTATATAATGTTGGTTATATAATAACAATAATATTTTTTATTTTCTTTATAGATATACATGATAATGTTTATTGTTTTTATTGTGGAATATATCTAACGCGATGGATGAAAAATGATATACCTTGGAACGAACACGCCTTATGGAATCCATACTGTCCATATGTTAGAATGGTAAAGAATGAAAAATTTATTAAAGAGGTGAGTTATATTAATATGATGGTTAATTGAATAATATGACAAATAATATAAGAAATATATATATATATAAATATAAATATATACGTATATTTTATGATATATATTTTATAACATTTTTATATATTTTATAGGTTTATGATCAGCATTACAACCAGAAGGGATCAACAGGTTTTGATAATAGTGTAATCCGATCAATGGACACCGGATTGATGAATTATGATGTTTATCGACAGGCTGTTCAGATGGAATATCAAAACGGTTATCAATCATCTAACGGCAAGATCTTTAGCAGTTCTTTATCAAATTGTATTCAGTCAGCTCTTTTAATAACAAAAAATAAATTATTATGCAAGGTAAAGAAAAATATATAATATATAGTGTAAATAAGATATATATAATAGTATACTATATATAATATGTAAATTATATATATATATGTATATATATATATATATATATATATATAATATATAATATATATTAAGGATGTATAATAAAAGGCAAATTTTAAATAAGAATTTTCATTATCTATAAAAACATATTATACAAGTTTTTATAAAAACTTGAGATTGTTGAATATATATATATATGTATATATATATATATATATATATATATATATATATATATAAACATATAATGATTTTATGACTTATGTCATTATGGATAAATTATCGCAAAATAATAGTTGCTTATTTTTCGTCATAATATATATCATAGTTGTTATATATGTGGGTATAACAACATATTTGTTGAATGTAAACATACAAGCTCATATCAGCGATGCAATTAATCTCAAAGATATATATGGAGAATTTTCTAGTCGCTTATCCGATAATGTTACACCACAACAAATGTTTAATCAATATATGAAAGATGATGATGCATTATTATCGCACAGTATCGATGTTTACGCTATTCCACCGCATCCTAGTCTCCTGCTAGAATCAGAGCATGGGAATCCTCTTCAATTACAGTCACAGGGACACGAGAGAAAACCTCAGCCTCTAGAATATATTCAAAGTGAAAAACTCAGATATGATCAATCCGGTAAAGAATTTAGATATGCAACTCACGGTGACGATGAGCGTATAGCTTCAGTTGCAGTGGTAAAAAAATATGTAGCCGCGCTTTTAAATATTACTCGTGATTCTACAATCAGCCATCCAAATATGCCACAGAGAAATAATAAACGTGATCGAGAATTACACAATCTTTTATTTTCTGATCATGTTCATTTTACACCACTTTATAAAAATCCTACCGCTGTTCTCAAGGGAGGACATTGTGATAATCCTATACCGTTCGATGGTAGTAGGGCCTCAAACTGTTCCGAATTATGTATGAACCCCGAATCTCGATTGGTTGAAGGTCCCTTCATTTCGGGAGATCATTTGTATCCGGGTGATCAGTCTTACTGTTGGAGTGGACCCCTTACGGGGACGACGGATCAGGTGTCTCTCAGCGGTAAACATAAACACAAAGATCGATTACTTTGCAGTAATACTACCTCTGTTTTAGTCCTCAAAGATGATGGACATTGGACATGTAGACCGCAATACCCTTTTCTGTTTGGTGGTATATCCGGTATGGAGAGAAGAGCATGTTTATATGATCCTTATATACACGAACCCCCCTCAGCCGAATTAGGGAAAAATCCTTCGGAAATTTTTAATCTGTCCACCCATCTTATCGATTCTGTAACGGGTCAAATCGTTCAGTCACATTCTGATCTTACAAAGACAGCTTATTTTTCGAAAATGATCAACGCTGCTTCATCTACCGATTTCTTGAGATTGGCAAACGATAAAGAGTTTTATAGGAAAAATTTTGTTGGATGCAATTGTTCATTAACGGCCCTCGATATATTTGGTAATAAACCACTAACGGTGAAACAATCGTCTAATCTAAAATTTTTTGGCCTTAGTTCGTGCAACACAAACCCTTGTATCATGACAAGAACAGCAGATAATTTTGTTCATTTCAACGAAACCGATAACACGTGTCACGCCATAGCCCAGGGAGAGGATCAATCTTATCACATTATTCACGGCGACAAAAGAACGCCACTCGTGGGAACGCTAACACCGGCAGCAGGAATAGTGCCTGCCGCCTCGCTAGCCTTAAGTAATGAAAAAGTCGTGCATCCTGTGAAACTTAGTATCGGGTCCGAAGAATCGAATCCTCCAAATCCTAACGAAACATTAGCTATTCAAATAACCAGACTAGCTTCTCCTGTAATACCAGCAATCAACAATGACTCTTCCAATAAAACAAGAAATGTCATGTTCGTACCCATTCAATCCATAACAATGACCGGCAGTCAACCCAAAAATACAATAAGAATATCTGAACTATACAGTATTGAAGGTGGATGTATCCCCCCTCTTAATATTGGTGCTTTGAAAAATTCTTCACCGTTACCGTTTAACGTGGCTCCATATTTTATAGAACCTATTCCCAATATATTAGCAGATGCGCTACCTGAAAAACCTTATGAACATGAATTATTAGTTTTGGAAGGTTTACGAAATAGTAGACTTGTATCGGGAAATGTTTTGGGTGGTTCGGAAATGCTCTTTTCGCTATTACTGGCTGATGACGGTAAAGGTAAATTTGATAGACACCCCAACCAATATACGACCCACTCGACGGGTTACCAAAGATTAAAGAAAATGAGATATATGTATGATCAACTTTTTCCGTACAGAAGACTATCGACATTTGAATTATACAAAAAAAATATTACCTCCGCACACCATCAATATTCCTCATGGGATTTAAAATTTCGTGAGAAGGAAGCACGAACTTTTAGCGGTATAGAAAATTTGGAAGATACTTTTGTTATTAGAGAAGGTCTATTGCTCAGATCCTACCGAGCTTATGCAGGTTGGATTTTAAACGCATCGTCAAAAGCCAATATAGATTTTTCCGACCTTTACTATAACGACAGCAGAGAAATTGACTTGAATAATGCTCAGTTTGTATTTCCTACATCACATTCGCTATTACCAAGAATAGACTCGGAACACGATATATTTTCCGTAGATCGTGATTTTCTCTTTGATCATGAAACATTTTCACGTTATTTTACCAAATCAGAAAACGTAAACCTAAAAATATTCAATAATTTTTCACCAGAGTACAGCGTGTCACCCTATCCAGTAAACTCTGAACATGGTTGGGGGTTGAATACCTTTCGGTATCTATACAACTTTAAAGATAATATATATACAGATAGTGATCAAAGATTAAGATTTGATGAATCCGATTGGACTTTTGAAGGTAAAATTTTACCTGCCTCTATTTTCAAAAAAAGTTTGATTGAATGGGGACATGAACAAGGTCATATAACCTCTACCAATTGGCTTAAAGATGGTACAGATACAGTAGCGGAATATAAAGGACTCTTGGAAAAGACAAGTATTGTCTCTAGACCAATGTGGTGGACCGCTGTATGGCCCAGAACTTTTTGGAGATATAGTACTCCTGAATATTTTGATGTATAATAACCATAAGGTTTGAAAATAAAGAATATAACAAATCGTAATTTTTTATTAGTTATAGAAATACCTTACATTTTCTTTATTTTTTATTAATATTACTACATAGAAAGAAATACCTTACATTTTCTTATTTTTTATTAATCTATAACCTATATTGTTATTATCTATTTAAATAGATTAAGAATATAGTTTTATTATTATAATCATATTTGTTTGATTAATATATTATAAAATATTATAATTATATCAGATACCATCAATATATTACATGGCACATATCATATTGTTGATTATTAGTACTTATTCTAAATAAGATATTAAATAATCAATCAATATATTACATGACTATTTTTGATATTGATTTATAATAGGTACTTATTCTAAAATGATATATTAGAATTAAATATATCAGACACCATCAATATTATTACATGGCAACATATCATATTTGATTGATTATATAGGTACTAATTCTAAAATAAGCATATTTTAAATATATCAGACACCATCAATATTATTACATGGCAACATATCATATTTGTTTGATTATATAGGTACTTAATTCTAAAATATTATATTAGATTAAATATATCAGACACCATCAATATTATTACATGGCAACATATCATATTTGATTGATTATATAGGTACTAATTCTAAAATAAGCATATTAAATATATCAGACACCATCAATATTATTACATGCAACATATCATTTGTTTGATTATATAGGTACTAATTCTAAAATGATTATTAGATTAAATATATCAGACACCATCAATATTATTACATGGCAACATATCATATCTGATTGATTATATAGGTACTAATTCTAAAATAATGATATTTTATAATATCAGATTAAATACATCAGATATTATCAATAGACATTTTTATCTTTATAATAATTATGTGCGCGTATCGCTAGACTTGTAATAATGATATCTGCGCTTCTCTTTTTTCATATTACCCTTTCCATCGTTATTTTCATTATTATAATTGGTATAGGGTTGATAATATTGTTGTTGATAGTAACGATCTTGGTTTCGTTGTTGGTGGTGACGGTGATCACATTGTTGCTGTTGAAAGTAACGATCTTGGTTTCGTTGTTGTTGCTGCTGCTGCTGCTGTTGTTGGTGGTGGTGACGGTGATCATCTTGTTTTTCTTCTTGCTGTTGCTGTTGTTGCTGCTGCTGCTGCTGCTGTTGAAAATAACGATCTTGGTTTCGTTGTTGTTGTTGGTGACGGTGATCATCTTGACGGTGATTATCTTGCTGTTGGTCTTGCTGTTGATATTGTGGATTTTCTTGCTCCTGATGGTGGTATTGTTCTTGTTGTTTTGATTTATAGCTATTAGGCTGGTTGGAGAAGTGACGCTGTTGTTTTTGCCTATACAAATTGAATGGCACCTGATTTCTTTGATAAGAACCAGGAGAATATAAAGGAGGATAACATGAGGGTGTATTGAAACAATCCAAAGGAATATGACACGAAATATATGGGTAATGCTGTTGATATTGATAATTCTGTAGTGGGTAAGGTGGACATAATGTATAATTAGGCTGGCCCGAAAACATATGAGGTGTTACAAAAGAGGGATACATTGGCATTTGGGAAAATGATACCGCGGATACATTTGCTGATGGAGCATTTGTGTCATTCATTGGCTTTGCATTAATGGTAAGATAAATCGTAGCCTGTACATCATCAAACATATCTTTAACATCGTCGATAATATGGTACGGTCTTTTATTTCTTGATGGATTTGATGATACTTCCATTTCTTGTTCATCTGAATTTAAATTTGTATTCAGATTCATTTCTTGTTCATCTAGATTTGATTGTTCTTTTTGTGTATTTCGATCCATTTCTTGTTCATTTAAATTTGATTTTTCCTTTTGTGTATTCCGATTCATTTCTTGTTTATCAAGATTAGATTTTTCTTTTTTTGTATTCCGATTTGTTTCTTGTTTATCAAGATTAGATTTTTCTTTTTGTTTATTCCGATTCGTTTTTGGTTCTTCCGAAATTTTAAGATAAACCGTAGCTTTCATATCATCAAACATATTTTTAACATCATCGACATTAGGAGACGGATGGATGTCGATACAAGGAGGCAGATGGTATGGTCTATCATTATTTGGTGTCGGATTCCTTTTTTGTTCATCTTTATAATCATCTCTTTTCATATATTTTTTGTTATACACATCATCTTTATATGAAATATACATTTCTTCTTTATTTTGAGAAGTATCTTTCTTCATTTTTTTATTATATTTATCTGATTCACGGTCCATTTCATCACCATAACCTTTAAGATCAATATATAATCCTAATCTATTACTATTTTTATCGTCGTTATTATCGTCATCATCATCATTACCACCGTCACCATTACCACCGTCACCATTACCATTATCATCAGTATTTGTATTAGTTAACTTGGATACGTCCATCTGTGAGTCTTTCGTTGCTTCTACTACAGTTCTTTTCTTCGGTACAGGGAGTTGTATTCTCAAGTGATTTTTCAGACTCCTCTGACCATAGACCATATTCTTTTGGTGGTGGTAGTTTTAAATCCTCCTCCACTTCTTTATTTGAAGGTGGTTTAAGTGAATCCATTTTTCTTTATATTAGTAGATATTGGTATTTGATATATTAAATGATGCTTGTTTTCTGTTTGATTCTGTTAAATCATGTGCGTATATATATATATATTTCCAGTAATATTTAAGATTATACCCCCTTATATATGTAATATTTAATATGATTGAACGTTAGTATCAAAATATGAATATAATCATATTAATATTTATATTTATATAACATAGCGGGGGGTGTTAGTATATATTGTTTAAATAAATATTAATAATTGCAGCTATTCCTGTATGAAAGGTTTTCTAGCCATGTTCTGTTGAAGGAAATATCAGATTATAATCAATGGATTTGTGATATTAAATAATGTAAAGCAAGACTGATGAAAACTGAATCAGTATCTTTGTACAAGACTATCAATTATGGAAATATGAATATGAAATATTAAAACTAGAATAAATATATATATATACATATACATATACATATACATATACATATATATATATATATATATATATATATATATATATATATCATATGTTATAATAATATTATTACATTTCTACAAATATGGAAAATGAGAAATATATAAAGGATACTAAAGATGAAATTGGAGAATGTATAGAATCTCTCAAGTCTTTTGAGGAAAATGAGAAATATATAAAGGACACTAAAGATGAAATTGGTGAATGTATAGAATCTCTCAAGTCTTTTGAAAATTTCATATCTATAAAGATGAGAAATAATAAAGTTGGTGATTGTATCACAGATGATAATATTGGGGAATGTATTTATTTTCTAAATTTGGTAGAAGATTCTCTTAAAGAATGTCTAAATAAGATCAAGCTTATAAATGAAGCCATTAAAAATATAACGGATACTACAATACCGAAAGATGATAATCGAGAAAATGAAAATGTAACGGATATCACAATATCGAATGATAACCGAGAATATGATGAAAATGAAAAAATTACTTGTATAAGCAAAAATACAAACAGAAATATTAAGACTTATTTAAAAGATATACTCAAGATTATTGATAATGAAAAGAAAAAATGGGGAAAATATGATGAGCAAATGAAAGATAATATTAATCAGATTAACAAGATTATATATAATGATCTTTGTGGCCTCTTGGATAAGACAAAATCTACAATATGTATGAGTTATTCAAAAAATGATTTTGTATGCTTAAAAATTGGTGGAAAATATTTATCATCCGATAATGAACTATCAATGGGGTATCCTGTGCTTAAAAAAACTCCTACATGTATTCATTTATTATTGAGTCTAGGGATCGTATGGAATGAGATGCATAATACATTTATGTTGACTCGTATGGAAATTGGTAAAATTGAAAAGAAAGAAGTGTGTCTTGGTTGCCCAAATATTGATATTAAATCCACTGTAATATTCTATGATGGTTCAACACAAACTAGAGAAGAGACTTTCCCCTATAATTCTATAACGAGTTTTAGAAATAAAATCCCTCTCTATTCTCATAATGATATAGATGTTAAGACACATTCATCTTTTATTCATGTTATTGTTGATGACTTGAATAGTACATTTAGTGTTGAGGTTGAAAACTGTCCACAATTGATATATAGTAGTGACTGTGTTAATTCTGGTGGTATATCAATATTTACCAGATGGATGACTTGTACATTTGATAATATCAATAATCATATTAAAACATTGGGAGACAAAACGTTTTTTGGGAAAGTAAGAATCCCCAGAAATTTAGATGTAAATTTCAAGCCTATTAAAGTTCATAATAATGAATATGAACACATTATACAAAATACCAATATAAAAAGATTATTATCCATGAATGTAGGAGATGATGATGGCTTATTAAATACATTCATTTCATTTTTTAAAGAGGAAAACAATCCATCATCTTTTGAAAAAATTAATGATGAAATAGAAAAATTGATAAGTCTGGAGAGAATTATAGATACGATGAATTATAATGGAGAATGTAATGAAAATAACGTACAAGAAATAGAGGAAGTATTTGATAAAGATGATATTAAAGAGTCACAAGAAATAGAGGAAGTATTTGATAATGATGATATTAAAGAGTCAAATAACGCAAAAGAAATTATAGCTTTTGCGGATAGACTCTTAAATAAGATTCATCATGCAGGTATAATAAATATGGTTCCATCTTTTATGACCGAAATTGAAAAATGTGAAACTATAAGAGATTTTTCTATTTTAGAATATCCATTAATTAAGAAAGATGGTGTTAATCTTACATGTAGAACAAAAGATAAAGACATGGATAGAACAAATAAAAAGAAAAAAACATTTTCTTTTTTGAAGGAAATAAAAGAATTGGGAGGGTGCACATGTAATTTGAAGCCGTTGTTCAATACCATTTATTTGATGGCGAATGATAATGAACTTGTTGAGATTAACAAATATTATAAATATTACTTTGATACAATAGAAGAATTTTATATGGACACGTTTTATGATCCCAATATAAAAAACGATCCCAATATTAACTGGGAAAGAGGACAGAAAATTAGACGAAAACTAAGATTAATTATGATAGCAAGTTTGTTTTCATCACAGTATTCTATAACAAATAGAATTTTAAATAGAGAATTTAAAAAATATTTTGAATATATTTTAAGATATACATTATTTATTCTTTTTGACAAAATCAAAAATAATGTTGATACAAAGCTGAATGGATGGATCACTCGTGCTCTTGTCAATCACTTGTCTAATTATAACAATATGTTAGAATTTGTTTGTATATTGAAAACTTGGATGTGTGAATTTCAATATTACCCAATTGGTAAATATTGGCTTGATGGTATGTCTACAACGAACGGTAGTTTCGAAAAGGACTCAACAGGAAAATATAAAGCCTTATTTACACCTATCGCTAAGCATATGAGAGTAATAAAACTAAAAAAAGAAAATGATTATAATGAGAATGGCAAGGATGATATATACCAACATTTGTCATCTATAAATAACCCAATTTTGTTGATTAATCTATCTACCGGAGAGGGTGTATTATCTCTGGAATCATTAAGGGTTAGGAGTGAAGATGACATGAATATTACACATATTAATTTTGGGGATTCTAATATTATTAGAGCGAAACATATTATTAGACCTATTATACAAATCAAACTAAATAAAAAGCATTTGCAACCTATAGAGTCTTTGGTTGACGTATTTAATTTGGATATTATGGATATATTTCTCGATCGTAAACATTGGATGGAGATTTTAAAAAATAAAGGATCGTTTAGTCTGGTGGCGGTGGGAAAACATGTGTCATCTTTTAAAAAGAAAAAGACGAATAATGGAAAATTATTAAACGAGAAAGACAGTTATACCGCTATCAATGTAATGTCTAGTTTATATAACGAATATGGGGAATCTATAAATTATATTCCAAAAGATATGATACAAGATATGAATAATTGTTTAGGTGATGAAGGATATAAACGAGCCATACGATCACTAGCTCCATCAAAAATTAAACTTATAATATGTAATGATAATAATAATACAAAATTATCTATCGATGCTAATCATTGTTATAAAAAATGCGATTCCACTTTTAATTGTTATCCTATACAATATGTTTCGTCAATGTTTATACCTAAATATAGAGCAGGGATAATGAGACATTCCAGTGCGAATGATAAGAAAGAGGACAATTTTGATATACTATTTAAAAAATATCAAACAACTTGCAATGATATAGTACAGAAAAGAAAGAAGATCAATAAATATCTGAACAAACTAGAATCTAAAAGATGTTCTGTAACATTAAAACTTCGTCAAAATAAAAGAGGTATAAAACGAAAATTAGAATTGTAAATAATCAGACGAATAAATATCAAGTAAAATTTAAAAAAAAAAGGAAAGTCAAATGACTTAATACCAGTGAGTTTATTTTGTATATATGTATGTTTAAAAATAAAAAATAAAATTTATATATTTTATTTATAACATAATTATCAGAATTATCTCTTTTTTAACAAAATTTACAAATGAAGACATTTATATTTTTTTAATATAAATCTACAGATATTTATGATTTTTTTTTCACAAATCTCGCAACAGAATAAAAAAATATATAAATTCACTTTTTGCTTTCGAGCTTTTAAAAAATACAAAAAGACGCTTTTTAATTTATTTTTAGAAATCTGTACTCAAATTCGTTTTTTCAAAACAAGATTTGTTTTTTGAATTTACTGTTTTTTTGAATTCACTGTTTTTGCCTTCGAACTTTTAAAAAAACATAAAAAGACGCTTTTTCAAAAAAAAATAGAAATCTGTACTCAAATTCATTTTTCAAAACAGAAAAATACAAAAAGACGCTTTTTTAATTTTTTTTTAGAAATCTGTACTCAAATCCATTTTTTCAAAACAAGATTTGTTTTTTTGAATTTACTGTTTTTTTGAATTCACTGTTTTTGCCTTCGAGCTTTTAAAAAAACATAAAAAGACGCTTTTTCAATTTTTTTTTAGAAATCTGTACTCAAATCCATTTTTCAAAACAGAAAAATAGAAAAAGACGCTTTTTTAATTTTTTTTTAGAAATCTGTACTCAAATCCATTTTTCAAAACAGAAAAATAGAAAAAGACGCTTTTTTAATTTTTTTTTAGAAATCTGTACTCAAATCCATTTTTCGAAACAGAAAAATAGAAAAAGACGCTTTTTTAATTTTTATTTAGAAATCTGTACTCAAATCCATTTTTTCAAAACAAAGATTTGTTTTTTTGAATTCACTGTTTTTGCCTTTGAGCTTTTTGGAATATTTAATTTACTTGAACTGTTTTTTTAATTTGAAATGTGTTTGCATTTTACCATTTTCTTCACTTGAACTATTTTTTGAATACATGAATTATTTTTTTTTCACTTGATCTGTTTTTTTGAATTCACTGTTTTTGCCTTCGAACTTTTAAAAAAACATAAAAAGACGCTTTTTCAAAAAAAAATAGAAATCTGTACTCAAATTCATTTTTCAAAACAGAAAAATACAAAAAGACGCTTTTTTAATTTTTTTTTAGAAATCTGTACTCAAATCCATTTTTTCAAAACAAGATTTGTTTTTTTGAATTTACTGTTTTTTTGAATTCACTGTTTTTGCCTTCGAGCTTTTAAAAAAACATAAAAAGACGCTTTTTCAATTTTTTTTTAGAAATCTGTACTCAAATCCATTTTTCAAAACAGAAAAATAGAAAAAGACGCTTTTTTAATTTTTTTTTAGAAATCTGTACTCAAATCCATTTTTCAAAACAGAAAAATAGAAAAAGACGCTTTTTTAATTTTTTTTTAGAAATCTGTACTCAAATCCATTTTTCGAAACAGAAAAATAGAAAAAGACGCTTTTTTAATTTTTATTTAGAAATCTGTACTCAAATCCATTTTTTCAAAACAAAGATTTGTTTTTTTGAATTCACTGTTTTTGCCTTTGAGCTTTTTGGAATATTTAATTTACTTGAACTGTTTTTTTAATTTGAAATGTGTTTGCATTTTACCATTTTCTTCACTTGAACTATTTTTTGAATACATGAATTATTTTTTTTTCACTTGATCTGTTTTTTTGAATTCACTGTTTTTGCCTTCGAACTTTTAAAAAAACATAAAAAGACGCTTTTTCAAAAAAAAATAGAAATCTGTACTCAAATTCATTTTTCAAAACAGAAAAATACAAAAAGACGCTTTTTTAATTTTTTTTTAGAAATCTGTACTCAAATCCATTTTTTCAAAACAAGATTTGTTTTTTTGAATTTACTGTTTTTTTGAATTCACTGTTTTTGCCTTCGAGCTTTTAAAAAAACATAAAAAGACGCTTTTTCAATTTTTTTTTAGAAATCTGTACTCAAATCCATTTTTCAAAACAGAAAAATAGAAAAAGACGCTTTTTTAATTTTTTTTTAGAAATCTGTACTCAAATCCATTTTTCAAAACAGAAAAATAGAAAAAGACGCTTTTTTAATTTTTTTTTAGAAATCTGTACTCAAATCCATTTTTCGAAACAGAAAAATAGAAAAAGACGCTTTTTTAATTTTTATTTAGAAATCTGTACTCAAATCCATTTTTTCAAAACAAAGATTTGTTTTTTTGAATTCACTGTTTTTGCCTTTGAGCTTTTTGGAATATTTAATTTACTTGAACTGTTTTTTTAATTTGAAATGTGTTTGCATTTTACCATTTTCTTCACTTGAACTATTTTTTGAATACATGAATTATTTTTTTTTCACTTGATCTGTTTTTTTGAATTCACTGTTTTTGCCTTCGAACTTTTAAAAAAACATAAAAAGACGCTTTTTCAAAAAAAAATAGAAATCTGTACTCAAATTCATTTTTCAAAACAGAAAAATACAAAAAGACGCTTTTTTAATTTTTTTTTAGAAATCTGTACTCAAATCCATTTTTTCAAAACAAGATTTGTTTTTTTGAGTTTACTGTTTTTTTGAATTCACTGTTTTTGCCTTCGAGCTTTTAAAAAAACATAAAAAGACGCTTTTTCAATTTTTTTTTAGAAATCTGTACTCAAATCCATTTTTCAAAACAGAAAAATAGAAAAAGACGCTTTTTTAATTTTTTTTTAGAAATCTGTACTCAAATCCATTTTTCAAAACAGAAAAATAGAAAAAGACGCTTTTTTAATTTTTTTTTAGAAATCTGTACTCAAATCCATTTTTCGAAACAGAAAAATAGAAAAAGACGCTTTTTTAATTTTTATTTAGAAATCTGTACTCAAATCCATTTTTTCAAAACAAAGATTTGTTTTTTTGAATTCACTGTTTTTGCCTTTGAGCTTTTTGGAATATTTAATTTACTTGAACTGTTTTTTTAATTTGAAATGTGTTTGCATTTTACCATTTTCTTCACTTGAACTATTTTTTGAATACATGAATTATTTTTTTTTCACTTGATCTGTTTTTTTGAATTCACTGTTTTTGCCTTCGAACTTTTAAAAAAACATAAAAAGACGCTTTTTCAAAAAAAAATAGAAATCTGTACTCAAATTCATTTTTCAAAACAGAAAAATACAAAAAGACGCTTTTTTAATTTTTTTTTAGAAATCTGTACTCAAATCCATTTTTTCAAAACAAGATTTGTTTTTTTGAATTTACTGTTTTTTTGAATTCACTGTTTTTGCCTTCGAGCTTTTAAAAAAACATAAAAAGACGCTTTTTCAATTTTTTTTTAGAAATCTGTACTCAAATCCATTTTTCAAAACAGAAAAATAGAAAAAGACGCTTTTTTAATTTTTTTTTAGAAATCTGTACTCAAATCCATTTTTCAAAACAGAAAAATAGAAAAAGACGCTTTTTTAATTTTTTTTTAGAAATCTGTACTCAAATCCATTTTTCGAAACAGAAAAATAGAAAAAGACGCTTTTTTAATTTTTATTTAGAAATCTGTACTCAAATCCATTTTTTCAAAACAAAGATTTGTTTTTTTGAATTCACTGTTTTTGCCTTTGAGCTTTTTGGAATATTTAATTTACTTGAACTGTTTTTTTAATTTGAAATGTGTTTGCATTTTACCATTTTCTTCACTTGAACTATTTTTTGAATACATGAATTATTTTTTTTTCACTTGATCTGTTTTTTTGAATTCACTGTTTTTGCCTTCGAACTTTTAAAAAAACATAAAAAGACGCTTTTTCAAAAAAAAATAGAAATCTGTACTCAAATTCATTTTTCAAAACAGAAAAATACAAAAGAGACGCTTTTTTAATTTTTTTTTAGAAATCTGTACTCAAATCCATTTTTTCAAAACAAGATTTGTTTTTTTGAATTTACTGTTTTTTTGAATTCACTGTTTTTGCCTTCGAGCTTTTAAAAAAACATAAAAAGACGCTTTTTCAAAAAAAAATTAGAAATCTGTACTCAAATTCATTTTTCAAAACAGAAAAATAGAAAAAGACGCTTTTTTAATTTTTTTTTAGAAATCTGTACTCAAATTCATTTTTCAAACAGAAAAATAGAAAAAGACGTTTTTTAATTTTTTTAGAAATCTGTACTCAAATTTATTTCGATTTGAGAATCAAATAAATAAACAATGTTTCAAATATTGTTTTTCGATAATAAATTTCGTAATCACTATTATGTAAATATATATATAGATTAAAAGACATATCTATTTTTTTATAGTTTTATTCATAATTTTCTGAATTTATACAACAGTTTTCCAATGATTTATATATAATATATGATATTTCCATTTTTTTAAAAATTGAATAAAGGTATAAAAATAAAATAATAATAATATATATATATATATTATATATATATATATATAAATATATATAAAATATTTACCAAAGTGTCATATCTAATTAATATCTTTCTTCCTTATTTATTCAATATGGGTTCCAATCCTTATATGTATTCTTACTTATTTGTTTTCGTATGGGTTCAAATTCTTGATTATAATTACTAATTTGTTCTCTTCTCTTGCGACGTAAATTGTCAAGGGCATTTCCATTTATGATAAAACATATAAAAATAACGATAACTAAGATCACAGTAAGACAATATCCAATTATCGTTAGAATATAAGTACATGTCTGAGTATCGATTTTAAACTCATCAATTTTGTTAAATTCATCAATTTTAATATATTTTGAGGGACTCTTTACAGGAAACCTCATTAGTGGATAAATACATGAACTATTGGCCTGTATAGGGATCGATATTATATTTGGTGTATTTTTATCGAGATTCCAGACAGTTGCCCTTACAGTATTCTTTTTCCTATTATTTGTTATATAAGTATAGCTGATACAAATAATTTTATTACTAAATACATATTCATTAATATTGGTTGCTAATACTTGATTTAGATTCGATAGATACATACTATTTTCTATAATCGGTATAATCTTGTATTTTGTAGTAATTGTAAATTGATTTGAGACCTTTTCCTTGGGGAAGCTATCATTCGTTATAATTTCTTGGCAATGTTCATTAGTCTCAACCATTTTTCCCCAAAAATATATATGTTTTTTGTTATCTGTCACCTTTTCTTTTTTTTTACATACTAAACTTTTAACATCTTTTGGAACTTGATATAAATCATTATAAATATAATTAACATTATCTTGACTATCGATATAGTTTTGTATATATCTCATATTATTAATAGAAGATTCATAAATTTTACATATCATCCGATATGATGTATAATGTTGTATACCACTTGGAATCGAAAACAATTTTACTAAACACATATATTTGTCTGTATTAATTATCAACCGATTCATATATCCTTTCACCTTCTCCAACGGATCTATATATATAGTATAATCATGGATATCAATAGTCGATAGTGACTCCCTTTTTATACATACTGCACAATAAAAAGATACTGGCGTATTGAAAGGTACTGTTATCGTTCCCTCTTCACCGTCAAATATACTCAAGACTGGATTATATAAATTATCCACTAATACATGAAATACATCACTATCATTATTTATACCAATTTCGCGTTGTTGTATATTGTCATTGAAATAATCCGTTGATATGTCAATATCAAGGGAATCATTTTTAGTTACATTATTGCCATATACACTAACTATACTTGCCCAGAGCAAGATATATATTATTCTATGGCGGTTGTTCATATTTTAATATATATATATATCTCTTAGTATAGTTATCGTGACTGATCACATACCATAAATAATATCTATATATATATATAATAAATTTTTGATCCCCATGGTGAGTGGATTTTTTGAAATATTTTATAATAATATTATTTAGACAAATATCTTTATTGATATTTAGATATTAATATTATTAAATTATATTAATGTTAATAAATTGTATTAATGTTTGATACAAAATGTAAAAATTTATCACTAATATTAATAAATTTCATTAGAATTTTAATAATTTCTGGTAACCGTGAAAATGTTTGATCCAAAGTGAAAATGTTCATAGTTTGCTCATATCGTATCGGGTATATATCACTAGATAGTTTGTTTTTAATCGTTTGCCATTCATTATTTTCTATTTTTAATGAAGATTGAATTATGTTTTGAATTTTTTCCATGATCAGATTATTTTGACTTTCAATATAAGGTAACTGAGGTGATTGTGATCTCTTATAATAATCAAGTATATTATTCAAGGTATTTATAATAATTTTAGAATTATAAATTAATATCTCCTTTACTAATTCTTTAAGTTCATCAATATGATTTGAGATATATATATTTCTAATAACTAACTCGGTTTCCATTATCAATGAACTGGTAAAAAGTCTGCTAAAACAAAAGTACACTGTCTTTTATCTTTTAAAATGGAATCCCCAAATAAACAGGATGTTTCATTATCAGAAAAGAAATAGGGTAACAATAATAAAACTTTGGCTTCTTGAGAAATATTCAAAAAATATAAACTATTCTTTTGTCTCCCATGGACGGGAAATAATAACTGTTTATTACTGTTTACTAATCGAGCCTCTTTTCTTATATTTAAAATCATATTTTCCTTGTTATTATATTTACTTGTAGAGATAGATATAGTATTATATAAAACATCATTGTCAATATAATTTTTATCAGGATTTGAGCTTCTAACCGATTCTATGATATTAAATAAAGAATTATTTATCTTCTTATTATTATTGTTTAGTTTCTCCTTTGGTGGCTTTATGACAGGATTAATAATGTATTCGATTATTTTATCAAAATTGTTTCCAGTATCCCAAAATTGATCTGATATAAAAGGAAACTGTTGATGATGTCGTGTATCTTGTGCTTTGATCCGGTCAGAGGTTGTTGATACATGACATTTTCTCTTGATGTTAATAAATTCGTTCGTGTATATATCCTCGATTCGAAACCTTATAGAGGATCCCGTACACTCCAAAATTAGATGAGTATATAATAAAAAAAGAATACAATTTGAAAAATTATCAAGAGCAAAAAAGCTTTGCTCAATGTCACTTGTAGATAATGCGAGTTGTGGTATTTCAAAAAGAACTTTTATTAATTTCTTTCTATCTAAACATTGTCCAAATATATGATCTCTTATCAATTCTGAAAATGACTTGAGTGATAACCTAAAAGTTTTCGTATCTAATGATTGCAATGTCGGAGTGGTACACTTCTCAATAAAATTTAATTTTTTGGTATTCAAACACCGTGCCGTATTTGTTAATATTGCCAGGAACTCTTGATTTATAAACATAAAATCAAATATACTGACCTTTATATATAACATATCAGATGAACATAGTGGGTCAATGGCTAAAATATCATACGACGTTTCATCTTCATTGTTATCATTGTTACTCTTTACAGTCGTACCGGTTTGCGTCGGATGAAATAAAATAAAGTTACTACCGGTCGTATCGGTATTGGACGGTAAAGATATAAAATGATTATAAAGCAAGGAACGATGTCTTTGATTATAGAGATTATTTACCAATTTTAAAGAAATAAAAGACATTTTATGTAATATATAAACTCATCTGAAGATTATAAAGATGCTAAAAATATTTACTTTCCTTATTGGTATATAAATAAAAATCTTTATTACTACATCTACCAATACATCGTTTTAATTTTGAGGTATTTTGGGTAGACATCTGTAATGACAATATCTCTGTAAAATTAAGAAACATTTTTTAAAAAATGAGAAACATGCCACTATCAACCAAAGAAGGGGAATATCAAAGAGGAAGCGAAAGAATGAAAGCTGATACAACATATATGTGCAATGAGAACTCAACCAAGCCCAGAAGATTACCTTATATTCTAGTTGGTATCATCCTTATATTGTTAGTGGTTATTGCACTTGTTTTCCTTAAAATTATCGTTTTTGAGCCTTATAATGAACTGAATTTTATTTCTTATATTGGTGTATGTAGCGACCTATTAGCCATACTCTTATTCGGAATCCTGTTATACAAGATGTAATAAAATCACAATATTTATATTGTCATTTCATATTTATTACCTTTACAATTATAGTATTATATATATATATATACATGTAGACCAATATATAAATAAATCAGTTTTAATATATATATATATAAAATATGATTTTATTTATCCTTTTTAGTTGATATATTTTCTTCTTTTTATTATTATTATTAAATTTGAAAAATATATATTTTTTTTTATAATCTATTTCTAAAGTTTATTATATTTTTATGTTTCCTTACAAATTGTTCATTTAGAGTAGCGGATCCAGGTGAGAAGAGACCGTATTTGGCAAAATATTGTTTTTCTATATTTCTATTCGTTGTTACCATTGCCATTAAAGCATATATTACTCTATCGAGAATTATTATTGAAGTTGCACCTTCAGCTCCATTCCCAATATTCTCTTTTGGTGGTATCGAGAAGATTTTTGTCTTTTTTGAATTAATATTGTTGTCATCATCATCATCATCACCATTACGCGCATGAGTATTTTCACATTTTACGGTAATAGCATTTAAGATGATTCTTTTACCTTGTATTTCTGGAGAAAGATATAAAGCAATAACCTCCAATATATTTGACGCTGACACACTACGTCCAGTTGTACAGGTATTGGATAAATATACAGTAAAGCCTTTAATTATAACATTGTCAGCAGATCTATATGGAAACACTTTACATATTTTTAATACATGATCAACAGTATAGAGGGGTACCCAATTCCCCAGAATACCGCATCGTCCGCTCGTCTTGCACGGTCCTAGTCCAAATGGTGTAGAAGATATCCATCGTTGAGATGAACCGTCAATGTGTACATTTTTTAAAAGAATCAATATACCCATATTGTTAATAATGATGTCTTTAGATCGAACAACTTCAACACCGCTTGTATCAGTTACAGAAATAATGCTCGGTAACGATGACCGAATTGCTTGTACAATAGTATTAGAAATTGAGGTCCCATCAGACTTCATGAACCCTATTGCAAATATTGTACATGTCTTGATCTCTTTATCGTTACCATTTATAATTTTAGCAAGATCAATATAGGGGTTGTCTAACCCAGTTGTATCGATTGTACCTATATTAGCATATGTTTTATTAGTCGTTATTATCGTAGCTATTCTGAAGAAGGTATTCTTGTATATATTTTACAAATATATTTTGATGAGTTATCAAGTGGAGTTTCGAGAGGTAATGATCGTGAAAAATTCTCGATTAACGAATAACGAATATTATCATTCTTTGGTTCATTATGCTGAATATGAACACAAAAAATTTGCTCTCCTGGTAACGATACCATAGGCAAAGATAATGAGGGTAAATCTTTTCCCCTATCAACAATAACGGAGGAATAATGAGGTTTTCCCTGTTGACTAGTAAAGGAATCACCTCCGGGTTTTCCCTTATATAATAATATATTAGAAACAAAAGGACTTAGATGATGTTTTCTTTGCGGATTAATTACCAGCAAGTTGTCCCGAGAATTAAAATGACACGGATTCGAAGCCCATCTCGGATTTAGAGGAACATGGTCGAAATCGAGTGTTACCATAACACATTCTCCAGTCTCTTTATCTAATACTATGTAAGGGTTTCTTTGAAAAAAATGAAGCATCTTTTGGAATGGCGATCTCGTTCATTTTTCTGTTCGAGAATGGTATATTGTTTATATTTAATTCTATACCAATTTTGTCATCGGTATTCCATACCATAACGATATTTTCTGGTGTTATATCTCGTAATCTTTCTCTGGGTCTGATTTCTATATTTGAATCAGGATAATACTTTTCGATACATGTTGTTACTGAAAATATCTGCTTATACTCAGCTCCATCCTTTGATTTATAATCAATAATCCATCCTTTTATATTTGAATATGAATGATTGAGTGACGATACTCGTCTTAATAAAATATAATACTCTATAGGATTGGACAAGTTTTTTATTAATGTTAATTCAGCATTTACAATATTGTCTGACTTGTCCGATATGGCGAGTGAACCGTCAAAACGAATAGGATCCTCTGCATACAAAAGACAATGTCCTGACATCTTACCGGGGATAGGTTCCAAATGACTAAACTGAGTAGCTTTTATATTGATAATTGGAAGTAAATGGGGAAATTTATTTAGATATTTAGAACTAAAGAGATCGGGACTATATTCTACTGTTTTATAGAGATTTGTTTGATTTTTATTACACTTGAGAAGAACTGCATCTTGACAAATCAATATAGGGACCATTTCAGGAAAAGGACTGTGTATATAAACGAAATCATCATAAAAAATAGCTTGTTTTGATTGAATACATATTCTATAGTTTCACCATATATAAGATATTTAGATATTTCTTTCATATAATAGGTTT
>NC_061846.1:27043-29543 GCF_019202785.1 Penaeus chinensis
ATAGAGAGAGAGAGAGAGAAGACAGAAAGGGAGCAAGGGAGAAGGGTGAGGGAAAAAGAGAGAGGTAAAGACTTAATACATATAGAGAGACAGATTGATAGATAAGTAAATCAAAAGAAAAGAAAGAAAGAAAAAGTAAAAACAAAGAAAGAATGAAAGAAGAAGAAGAAGAAAAAGAAGAAATATATTTGTATATATACATACATACATATATATAAATAAATATCTGTGTGTGTGTGTGTGTGTGTAGAAAGAGAGAGAGAGAGAGAAAAAGAAAGATTTAGCATCCACCAGAAAGAGAGATGAATGGATGGAGGGCAGAGGAGGGGAGAAGGAAAAAAAAAAGGAGAAATAGAGAAAGAAAGAAAGACAGATAGATAGAGAGGGAGAGAGAGGGTGTATAAAACAAATAAAAGAAAAGCTAACATTTCAGCTGGTTTGACACTAAAAATTATTTTGCGGAGCTGTGTCAGAATATGTTGTTTGGTTGTGCGCGTATCCAGACTGTCAGTCTTTTCGCTCGTTTTTATAGTCACATTTTTGTGGAAGGGGAAGAGCAGGGGAGGAGGAGGAAGAGGGGGAGGAGGGGGATGGGGAAGAGCAGGGGAGGAGGAGGAAGAGGGGGAGGAGGGGGATGGGGAAGAGCAGGGGAGGAGGAGGAAGAGGGGGAGGAGGGGGATGGGGAGGAGGTTGAGGAGGAGGAGGACGGGAAGGGGGAAGGGGAGGAGGAGGGGAATGGGGAAGAACAGGGAGAGGAGGAGGAAGAGGGGGAGGAGGGGGATGGGGAAGAGCAGGGGGAGGAGGAGGAAGGGGGAGGGGAGGATGGGGAAGAGCAGGGGAGGAAGAGGAAGAGGGTGAGGAGGGGGATGAGGAGGAGGTTAAGGAGGAGGCGGACGGGAAGGGGGAAGGGGAGGAGAAGGGGGAGTGGGAGAAGGTTGAGGAGGAGGAGGAAATTGAGGAGGAAGAGGGGGAGGAGATTGAGGAAGAGGATGGGGAGGAGGAGGAGGAGGAGGAGGAGGAGGAAGAGGGGGAGGGGAAAGAGCAGGGGGAAGGGGGGAGCAGGGGGAGGAGGAAGAGGGGGAGGAGGAGAGGAGGAGGAGGATGTTGAGGAGGAGGAGGGGGAGAGGGAGCAGGAGGACGAAGGAGGAGGGGGAAACGGAGGAAAGAGAAGGAGAGGAGGAGGAGGGGGAGGTTGAGGAGGAGGTAGAGGAGGAGGAGGAGTAGGAGGAAGGAAGAGGAATAGGAGAAGGAGAAGGAGAAGGAGAAGAAGGAGGCGAAGAGAAGAGAAAGAGGAGGAGGAGGAGGAGGAGGAGGAAGGGGAGGAAGAAGAGAAAGAGAAGGAAGAGGAAGAAAGGAAAGGGAAGATACAGATTAAGAGGGAGACAGAAATAAAGAGGAGGAAGAAAAGTAGGAGGAGAATAAACAGTTTCTTATGAAAGATAATCCTGAAACTATAATCAAATTTTTACTGAATGAAGCAATTTTTTTTTTTTTTTTTTTTTTTTTTTTTTTTTTTTTTTTTTTTTTTAGCTTCGGTTGTCATTGGATGATATTTAAGAAAAAAATATATAAAGATTCTGGCGATGTTGCTGCTCAATGGGATCTGATCCTCGAAAAAAATTCTGCTTTTTTTTTGTTTTTTCTGTATCTCATGTTCCGGTTAGAATGGCTGCTGATTTTTAAGGATTATTCAAGGGAAGAGAAGGTTTACCGATGAAATTATATATCTTATTTTGGATGGTACTTTCAGCGACGAACATTCCTTTGTCTACCTCTTTTACGCTCTCTCTCTCTCTCTCTCTCTCTCTCTCTCTCTCTATCTGTTTGTTTGTGTGTGTGTGTGTGTATCTGTCTGTCTCGCTCTCCATCTATCTGTCTTTCTACCTCTTCCTCTCCCTCTCTCCCTGCCTATCTGTCTACACACACACACACACACACCCGCACACTCGCACAAATAATATATATATACACATATATATACATACATATATATATATATATATATATATATATATATATATATATACACACACATACACATATACATATACATATACATACACAAACACATACACACAAACACACACACACACACACACACACACACATATATATAATATATATATATACATTATAGACACATATATATATTATACACACACTGACATATAACCCAAAACCACTCAGCGTTCCGGCTGGCATAAGAGCCTTATTCCGGATCACAAACAGAAGCAAGCGAACGAAGCCCTTTCCGACTCACTGAAGCTTCGAATCCTGTCTCGCCCTTATAAATTGGCTTCACCCGAACGTCGAGGCTGGTCTTAACGCTCGGGGAAATTCGCACAGCGTTTAGGGAAAAGTCAACATGGACGACATCGAACGTTTAGATTCTGCAATTTGCGGCGTTTTGTTTAAAAAAGAAGAAGAAGAAGAAGAAGCAAAAACGACGGTGGAATTTCGATCGGCTAAAAGGTGGATAGATTTCTCGCTGAATAACCAA
>NC_061846.1:54543-57043 GCF_019202785.1 Penaeus chinensis
AAAATGAGACAGAGCACTAACCATCACCACCATCTACAGCAATACACAACCACCACAAGACACCACTATCACCGCCACAAACAACAGCAACTACAACAGCAACATACACCACAAATGCCACCACCACCATCACCTAAAACAGCAACACCACCGACACTACTACAAAAAAACAAAACAAAAAAACAATAACAACAACTATAAGCGATTCAACCTCAACCAATGACAATTACATCAAGTAACAAGTAACAAAAACACCACTACTTCTACCACCACAACAAACACCACCAACAGCAACACTATACACTACCATCACCACTAAGAACAACAACAAACACCATTACCACCATCACCACTGCAACCACAACAACCACAACAACATCAACAACAATACACTCTGTCACCACAATAACAAACAAAAAAAACACCTTAAGGTACAGTCTCTAAGTACACCATTTTCCCCTCGGAGGCATCGAGCCAACGAGGGGAAAACTAGTATAGAGAGGGAGGAAATAAAATATCTTAAGAGCTCACCGGAATATGGAGTTTCCTTCAGGAAGTCATGAAGTTAAGCCTAAATGTAAAGAAGGATATTATCCTAGTGAGGATATGAAGGGGAGAAATGTTTTAGAAGGAGGAGGAGGATGGAGGAGGAGGAGGAGGATGGAGGAGGAGGAGGAAAAGGAAGGGGGGTACAAGGAATTGGGGAGGAAGTGTGGAGGAGAGGGAGAGGGAGGAATTTGGGAGTATGGGGTGAGGGGTATATGAGGGTGAGGAGGAAGAGGGTGAGGGCAGGAGAAGGAGAGGGAGAAGAGGAGGTAGAGGAATATGGAGGAGTAGGTAGGAGAAAGGAAGGAGAGGAGGATCGAAGAAGAGAAAGAGAGAGAGAGAGAGAGAGAGAGAGAGAGAGAGAGAGAGAGAGAGAGAGAGAGAGAGAGAGAGAGAGAGAGAGAGAGAGAGAGAGAGAGAGAGTAGAGATGGAGAAGAGAGGAAGAAGAGAAAAAAGAAAAGTCGAGGAACATAATAGTAAAGTAAAGGTTTGAGGAATAAAAGAAAGAGAAGGAGGGAAAGGGGGAAGGGGAGAAGTAATAAAAGAGGGGAGTAGAGGAAGGAGGAGGGAAGGGGACGGAGACGGAAAAGAGGAATCGAGAACGAGGGGAAGGAAGAAATGGTTAAAGAGGAGTTGGTGAAATTAGGCGAGAAGAGCGTGCAATGAACCATTACATTCAAATGAACAATTATAGTCAAAGTCTTTCTATCTGTATCATCGCCATATTAGTTCACCTTGCTGTACAGCTGTTGGGCGAGGAGCATGCATGATACACCGCGGAATGATACATTAGGGTTTCCAGTTCATTTCACTATTATTATAATCCCATACCACACACACACAATATATATATATATATATATATATATATATATATATATATATATATATATATATATTGAAACGAGAGAGATAAATAGATTTGTTTTTTATCACCCAGATACGTGTTTTATTATCATGGCGAGATGCCTATAAGTGTTGATACAAAGGTCAGATTTATCCCCACGTAAAGACTCCTGGAATTCAATTACGTTTAGTTATGTGTTGTGACCTGACTCTTGCGGTCCGCCCAGCCGACATTAAAGGGCTTGAGGTCAAAGGTCACATCTAGGTTATTTCCCCCTGACTTTATGTGTACACGTACGTAAATACACACACACACACGCAATATCGAAAGAGAGACACGCACACGTACAACCACATAAGTGAATGCTCTTGCACACTTAAATCTATTAATCTGATAATATACAACATTTATAGATATATAGATGGGGAGAGAGGAAGACATATATATATAGATAAATATAAAGATAAATGGAGAGAGAGAGAGAGAGAGAGAGAGAGAGAGAGAGAGAGAGAGAGAGAGAGAGAGAGAGAGAGAGAGAGAGAGAGAGAGATAAAGCAAGGGAGTGAAGACAAAGAAAACAGAGTTTAATTCACACTCCCTTTCTACCCCCAAGTCTGTGTGTTTACTGGACTTTAACTGTCTCTTCCTTATTATCATTACTGCTATTATTATTGTCGTTATTATTATCATTGTTATTGTTATGATTATTATTATTATTTTTATCATCATCATTATTGTTATTATGATTGCTATTATTAGTATGATTATTATCATTGCTGTTATCATTATTATTATCATTATCATTACTATCATTGTTATTACTATTATTGTTATCATTATTATTATCACTAGCATTATCATTATTGTCGTTATTATCACTATTGTTATTATTGTTATCATTTCTATTGTTATTATTATATCATCATCATCATCATTATCGTTATTATTATTATTATTATTATTAATATTATCATTATCATTATTATCATTACTATCATCATGATCATTATTGCTATTATTACTAATATTACCATCATCATCATTATCAAATTTAATGATTATTACAATAATTACTATTCTCATCCTAAACAAGATTTTCATTATCA
>NC_061846.1:74543-77919 GCF_019202785.1 Penaeus chinensis
GCAATAATGATATCAATAGCAAGAATGATAATAACAGACACGACCTGATAAACACGAAACGTAGGAGATTAAATATATAATTAATTAAACAAACAATCAAGTAACGTAACAAAACAATCAGACAAATATACAATCCAGCAACGTAAGAAAACAATCAAACAAATAAAAAACAATCAGTGAAACAAACAAATATACAAACAGATAACAAACAATCAATCAATCAGCCAATCAATCATGTAAACAAACAATTACCAAACCAACACCCAAACAATAAAACAAGCAAGGAAACAAACAAGAAACAATCAAGCAAACAATAAGAATCAAAACAAACAAACAGCAATCAATCAAACACACAAACAAAAGCAAACAATAAGAAATGAAAACAAACAAACAATTAATAAATAATCAAACAAATAAAAAATGAACACAAAGAAACAACAAGCAAGCAGGCAAACAAACAAACAAACAACGCCCCGTCACAGACACGTCCGCGGTCCATTAGTAATAAACCCAATCGGTCTTGTGTCCCTTTATTCGGCTTATTAATCAATCGGGGATGACCCATGTCCACTCCCCCCCCCCCTATACCCTCCATCTCCCCTCTCTCTCCCTCTCCCTATTTCCCTCCTTCCTCCTCCTCCTCTTTCCTCATTCTTTTCTTCCTACTTTTTCCTCCTTTTTTCTCTATCTTCCCCCTGTTCTCTCTCTCTTATTTCTCCTTTCGCCTTGTTCTCTTCTTATCTTCTTTTCTCTCTCTCTCTCTCTTTCTTTTCTTCTTCTACTTCTCCTTCCTCCCTCCTCGTCTTTACTCCTCCTCCTTATTTTCTTCTTCCAGTTTGATAACCTTATTTCTTCGTCTCTTTCTCTCTTTCTTTATTAATTCCTCTCTTTCTCTCCTTCTTGCCTATTCCTATCTTCCTTTCTTTCTTATTTTTTTCTCATTTTCTGTTTCATTACCTCTCTTTTCCATTCCTTCCTCCCTTTTTATCTCTCTGTTGTTATTCTTTCTCGTTTTCTTTCCTCTCCACTTCCTTCCTTTCTTACATCTCTTTATTCTTCCCCTTTCTCCATTTTTTACCTCTCGGTTCATTCCCTTTCTCCCTTTTCTTACACAGTTCTTTTCTTCTCTCTTTTCTCTTCCTTTATTTTCTGAACCGAGGTTTCTGCTTCTTCTTTTCTCTTCCCTTTTCTCTCGCTTTCTTCTCCTTTTTCACTTCTCTTTTCTCTCGCTTTCTCCTCTTTCTTCATTACTCTTTTCTCTCGCTTTCTCCTCCTTCTTCACTTCCCTTTCCTCTCGCTTTCTTCTCATTCTTCACTTTATCTCCTTATACTCTTCCCTTATTCTCCTGCTTCACTTTAAACACCCTTCCCCCTTCATCCTCTTCCTTTCCCTTCTTCCTATTTTCATCCCTCCCCAATTCCTGTTTCCTCCCTTTTTTTCCTCATTTCTCTTCCCTCTTCCTCTTCTTTCTTCCTCCATCTCTATTCCCCTTACCTCTTTCTCCCCTTCAGGTTCCCTTCTTTCTGTTTCCCTTTCCCTCTTCCCTCCCCATCCCTCTCCCCTTTCCCTATTCCCTCCCCTTCCCCCCTCCCTCTTTCCCCACTCAACCACCTCCCCCTCCCCCTCCCCTTTCCCCTACCATCCCCTCCCTTCCCCCTCTTCCCCCACTCAACCACCTCCCCCTCCCCCTCCCCTACCCCCTATCCTCCCCTCTCTTCCCCCTCCCCCCCTCTCTTTCCCATGAGTCAGCAGCGCCCCTTCCTGTTTCCTTGGCGAAGGAAGTTTCTCGAAGGCCCGTCCACGTCCTGGCGGGAAAATCTTTTGGCGGGAAAAAACATCAATTCATTTGTGTGGATCGAAGCTTGGCAACTTGCGCTTGGTGGTGGTCTTTTGTTTTTGTCAGTGTTATTATTATTATTATTAATATTATTATTGTGATTGAGATGTGCCAGGTTAATCTCATTTATTTATTGTTCCTAGTTTTTTTTTCTCGATTTGTTTATCTTTTATCATTTTTATGGTTATTATCATTTGGGGTTTGTTTATTGCTATTTCTATTTATTTCTCTCTCTCTCTCTCTCTCTCTCTCTCTCTCTCTCTCTCTCTCTCTCTCTCTCTCTCTCTCTCTCTCTCTCTCTCCCTCTCTCTCTCTCACTTTTTTTTATTTTTTTTTACTTTCCCTCTTTCCTTCTTTACCCTTCTCATTTCCTTCTTCTCTTTCTCTCTCCTTTCCCCTCCTCTCTCTCTCTCTCTCCAATCCCCTTCCCCTTCCCTTCCCTCTTCCTCTCCTTATTCTCTTCCCTCACTCTTTCCCTCTTCTTTCTTCCTCTTTCCTCTTTCTCTATCTCTCTCTCCCTCCAGAATAGATGAATAAAGAAGATAAAAAGAAAGATAAGCGGCAAGAGATAAAGAAAATGAAGAAACAGGAGAGAGATATAACAAAGAAGAGTAGAGAGAAATAGGAGGGCAAAAGAAACAGAGGAAGAAAGAGAGAGAGATAACTATAGTAAAAACAGGGAAACAGGAGACAGGAGAAAATGAAAGCAAAGGGAGATAAAGAGAGATAAACTCAACGAAGCAGAAAGAGATAGGAGAGGAAGAGAAAGGGGGGAAGATAACGTCAATAAAGTAGAATGGGGAGATGAGAGAGAGTAATAAAAAACGAAGAAAAAGAAGAAACTAGTACTAATGATAATAACAATGATAATGTTGATAGTTATAACAGTAATGACAATCATAATAACAATAATAATGATAATAATGATGATGAAGATAATAATAATAATAATGATAATGGTAATGATAATAATATAAATGATAATAAAAGGGATGGTAATAATAACAATAATAATAACAATAATACAAGTAAAAATATTACTATTAAAAATAATAATAATAATAATAATGCTAACAATAATAATGATGATTATGATAGTAATATGATAGGAATAATGATAATAATGATAATTATAATGCTAAAAGTAATATTAATGAGGATGAAAATGGTAATTATGATGATCATAATAATAGTAATAATAATGATAAAAGTAATAATAATAATAATAATGATAATAATGATAACAATGATAATAATAATTACAATAACAACAACAACGACAACAAGAACAACAACATTAATAATAATGATACTACTACTACTACTAATAATAAACATAATAATAATAATTATAATAATAATAACAATAATAACAATGATAATAATAACAACAACAACAAAACAACAACGACAATAATGATAGCAATAATAATAGCAATAATAATAATAATTATACAAATAATGATAATAATAATGATAATAATAATAATAATAGTAATAATAATAATAATAATAAGGATAATAATAGAAAATAATGA
>NC_061846.1:83019-85155 GCF_019202785.1 Penaeus chinensis
GATGATAATTATACGAAAACAAGATTGCCTGCTGTTGCAAAGTGCAAGATGTTCAGACAGGAGAAGGCGCCTCGCATGCAACAGAGACATTGCAAAATTGCTTTAGAAATTAGTTTCGCCGAGAAAATGGAAGAGGAAACGAGAAAGAGAGAAGGAAAGCGAGAGAGAAGGAGAAAGGGAGAGAAAGAGAGAAGGAAAGCGAGAGAGAAGGAGAAAGGGAGAGAAAGAGAGAAGGAAAGCGAGAGAGAAGGAGAAAGGGAGAGAAAGAGAGAAGGAAAGCGAGAGAGAAGGAGAAAGGGAGAGAAAGAGAGAAGGAAAGCGAGAGAGAAGGAGAAAGGGAGAGAAAGAGAGAAGGAAAGCGAGAGAGAAGGAGAAAGGGAGAGAAAGAGAGAAAGCAAGAGAAGGAGAAGGTGAGAAGGAGAGATGGAGAGAAAGAGAGGTGGAGAGAGGAGAGATATGGATAAAGAGAAGCAGCAGGAAGGAGGGAAAGAGATAGATAGATAGATAGATAGAGAAAGGAAATCATAGATATGACTATATTTTAGTATTATTGTGGATATTGTCATCAAGTGAATATCGTTAAAACACAGTAAAAAATAAAATTAATCATAATAAAAACAGAAAATAAAAACATACATAATGAAAAAATGACAATAACACAGCTGTTGTTGATATCATTTTACACACACACACACACAAACGCACATGAGCGTGCAAATACACACACACACACACACACACATACATACATATATATATATATATATATATATATATATATATATAAACCATCAATAAAAAAAATAACTGGATCTTGGTGTATGTGAATATGTGTGTGAATATATGCCAATGTATGTGCGTGGAAGCGTTCGTCCGTGTAGACACAGCCATACCATCCCTCCTTGAGGCTGATGTGCATCTCCCCGACGATAACTGCCGCCACCCAGCCAAGCATCTTTATCACCGCATTTCTCCCTCGCCCGAAATAGGAAGCGAGCGAAGAGACGGACAGAGAAAGCGAAAATAGGCCTCAGATTGATTCTCAAAACAATCTAGTCATGCGATGCCAAAATAGAACGCCGGAGAGCATAACCAACGTACGTGACATATCGCAATAACAACAGTGTAGGACCGAAAGCAAATGGTACTGAACGATGTGAAGCGGGAAGGAATGTGAATACGAAATATATTGAGAGAAAACAAAAGGAGAGATAAAGTGGGAAAGATAGAATAAAATGTAAAGACTAAAAGAAGAAGAAGAAGAAGAAGAAAAGGGAGAATCAAAGAGAAAACATATAAAATGAAAATATTTCCCAAAGACGAAAAAAGTTAAAAATGTACAAAATAAAAAACAAATAAAAAAAAACCAAAAAAAAAAACTGTGAAACAAAGATAAATAAAAATACAAAAAATAACTCACAAAGGCATACAAAACAAAACCAAAAAAATCCTACATGTGCAACATACCCATCGCCGAGAGACTCATCATGTGGTTCCATCGGGGAATTTACCACGTCAACCCTAAGGTAAAGATTACGTCATTTGTTTACATTAGTGGTCTCCCTCCACCCCCCTTATGTAGATTGGTCTTGCGTTTTTTCATTTCACTCTGTTCGTGGCGATAGTGGTGATGGTGACGAGAGTGATGTAGATGATGATGATGATGATATGATGAGAAAGTTGATTAAAGGTGATGATATTTGAAATTATTGTAATAACACAGTTTATGGTTAGAATGGAATGATATTGTCCTTAACAATGATAACAATAGCAACGTCATTATCATCAATGCTCTCACCGTCACCATCATCATTAGTAGTTGTAGTAGAAGTAATATAATCTTATTGTTATTATTATTATTCAAGTCAACTCCTCTTATCCTCATTATTTTTTTATTTAGCTATCACAGTCTTTCTATGTATTTGTTCTCGTTTCTCCGTTTATATCTTAATGTTATTTTCATAATCATTTTATTTTCGACATTATTGCTGTGTCTATCATTTCAGTCCCACTGATCTTCACTGACTTCTATAAATCTATTACTAACATCATTTAATATGCCACATTGCACATACCTTTATCATGTTCTCTATTTATGGTTATTCTTATTTATTTCTGCTCATACTTCCATGTGCA
>NC_061846.1:85255-92755 GCF_019202785.1 Penaeus chinensis
AATCAGCCTGGCCCGCAGGTCCTCTTTCCAGCGTAAGATGGCCCACTTCTGTGCCCTCTTCATCCTGGAGCAGGCAGCGGCATGGAGTTGCTTGTTTAGGCTTGTGGGGTTACGTTTGTAGCGGACCCAAGCCCTGGATTTGTTTTCTGCTGCTGCTCTGCAGTGAGGGCCAAACCATGGTTGATCCATCGGTCTGGCTTTATAGTCTTCGTGAGGTACAAAGTCTGATTGGAGAATGACCAAGTGTCATGTCAGAGCTTGGACTTGGTCGTCGATATCTCCAACCAGAATGCTGTTCCATTTTCGTTCAGTGCGTCTCGAAGGCCTTGCCAGTTATTCTGCCCCAGTGCCAAACTGTGCGTGTAAACGCCTCCTCCCGCATAGCTCTGATGTTGAGCCTGGTAAGGATGGCATAGTGGTCAGAAGAGCATGTCACAGAGTGACATGTTACAGCTCCGTCAGGGAGGTCAGTAATGACGGGATCAAGAGATGAACCTGATATGTGGGTCGGGAAATCCACATGGTTTGCCAGACCAAAGGTGTCTAATAGAGCTTCGAATGACCTAGCCACCAGGTACTGGTTTAGATCACCTATGATTATGATATTTTTTGTGTAGTGTTGATAAAGCAAACAGTCGAGGTGATTCTGGAGAAATATCAATGGTTCAGGTTCTTGCCACTGGGGTCTGTAGCAGACACACAGGAGAGAGGCTTCTTGAGGGTTTGTCCAGAACTTAAAAAACGAGAGCTCCAGGTGGTCAGGCATTTCCACTTGTAGTGGTTGGACGTGCAAACCAGTTCTGAAGCATACAGCTATGCCCCCAAATGTGCCATTTGCCCTGTCCTTTCTGTGCTACTTTGTGTAGCCGTTGATTCTGCCAAAATTGTCTGGGACAGAGTGGTTGAGAAAGGTCTCCACCGTTGCAATTATATCTGGTTAGTGGATACTCTGACTGTGCTTTGACTACCCTTTGGATTTACCTGTCTGGATTTTACACCGTGGATGCCGAAACAAGGTTGTACTGCCCCTTTTACTTGCCCAGGTGTATTTAGGCTGGACGTGCCATTTTACTATTTTACATTCACTGTGAACCATGTGTGCTCCTTCGACTTTTACTTTTTACTTTCTCTGAATTTTACTTACTTTTATCTTGTCCTTTGACTTTCTACTTTTATTCAATCTCACGTCTTTTACTCGTCTTTTACTTGCCCTTTTACTTTTTCCCTCATTTTACCTTTTACTTGTTTTATCTTAGATGTTAGTTCTTTTTTATTGTTTTAAGCCCTTCTGGCATGCTTTGTTTTTCTTAAGCCCTTCTGGCGTACTTTTATTCAGTCTTAAGCCCCTCTGGCAATTGTCTTTTACTTATTAGTTTGTTTTACTTTGGTGCCTTCTGCACGGTTCTATTTGTTCATTTTAGATTTTGTATGTATTTGTCATGCTTCTTCGTATTGGTCACGCTCCTGGTAGGCCTGCATCTCCGGGGATAATTGGCTTGTGAGGTCGTGTGGGTTCTGAGCCTTCAGCCTGGTCCCCTCACCCCCTTTTTCGAGGAACGAACGGGGCCCCCTCATTTTCCTTGGCCCCTAAGCCTGAAGCTTCCCGCCTCACGGGTGGCCTCTTTTGGGTTCCTCTCTCATATAACCTTACAAAGCCTCTACACAAGTCACACCTAGGAGAAGCTACGTTAGAAACAGTAAAAGGAATAACAAATAAAAAAATCTCCCACCAAATCGCCAGTGGGAAGACACGACACACCACCACGTGCCTGGAGTACCACAAACACCACAGCTCATCATCAACAACTACGCGGAATGAGCGGAAACACACAAACAAACAAACGAGCAGCAGCAGCCCCACCATGGTGAGGAAGGTTTCGGTCAAATAAACTCGCAAAAAGGAACGCCACTCGCCAAAACCCTTGCAAGGTACCGACCCTCCTCAGGTAGTGTACCTTTATATCACGAGTTGCCACCCAGACACAGATGAAGACGATATTGAAAACTTCCTGGAAAATAATTTCAACCAAATTGCCTATGTCAAAGCCTTCAAAACTAAAATGACACACGATTATTACTCTAGCTTCACAGTCACTATAAGGGGCAAAGATATAAAACCAGATATTTTCTTAGAGTTCGACATCTTTCCCAACAATGTAAAAGTATTCCTAAATAGAAACAAGTACAAAGGCGAGCAGAATGTTTGACGTTGCAAATCCGGTGGTCAAACCACTTAGCACAGTCTCTTCTCGGTCATTTCGAAGAAATCAAATTGATAATTAAGGAGAAAAACATTGATATTTTGTGTATCAGTGAAACTTGGCTTCACCAAGAAATATCGAGCAGTTTCATCAGCATCCCAAACTTTCACGTCTACAGATGTGATGCAGGACGTGGAGGTGGAGTCTGCATATATGTAAGCGATACCCTTAAATCAAATAAGATCTCTGCAACTGTAAAACATACAGCAGTTGAGGACATCTTGGTAACCGTACAAACAGTATGTATCCTTCCTTCCTCGTCGGCACTATCTACAGACACCCTCATGCCACCACAGAATCATTTGACTACCTAGAAAATATTCTCAGAGAAATGTCAACAAAGAGAAAACCACTTTTCATCTTAGGTGATTTAAATGACGATCTAAATAAACCAAATGCGAAATTAAATGGGATAATTAACAAAAAAAAATTAAAACAACTTATAAAGAAGCCTACAAGGATTACAGAAAACACCTCATCCATATCAGTTGTTATAATAACAAACAGACCCGATATTACACTACACGCAGACGCTGTCCCATGCCACATTGCTGATCACGAGCTTATAACCATGACCTTGAATATAGTAAAAACAAAGCGAAAACCAGTCAGTAAAACCTCTCGCGACCTAACGCATTACGATCCTCAATTATTCTGTCAACGTATTATAGCCATTGACTCGTCACTGTCAGAGATCTTAACAACTGACGACGTTGACAAACAAGATAATATTCTTACAAACGTGATAAAGAACGGCCTCGATGCCTGCGCTCCTTTTAAAACAAAAACAGTTTGGCGTCCTCCCGCCCCCTGGATAAATGACAACATTAAGAGTGCCATAAATGATAGAAATAATACTCACAAAGCTCTCAAGATAAACAGATTTGACACCCCCCTTCAGGCTGAATACAAACAAAAGAAGAAAAATGTGAAAACACTCCTCCGGTGGGCGAAAACTAATTATTTAAAAAATAAGTTCAATGAATGCAGAAGCGATTCTGCCGAAACGTGGAAACTAGTAAATACATTAGGGCCTAAGAAGAAACAAAACACAGATACCTCCCAAAATTCCAAAAAAAAAAAAAAAATATAGAATACTTTAATAACTTCTTTGCAGAAGTAGGTAGACGCACTTTTGAACAGACAACCGCCCCCACATATCAACACAACATAAACGAAACGAACACTACAACAAACTTCTTCAGACCGCAACCAGTAGGAGTAGAAACAATTATACTAACAATAAAACACTTAAAAAAGACAAATTCAGTGGGAGCAGATGGAATTGCACATCGTTTCATAAACGATAGTTTACAAGCAATTGCATACTATCTGACAGTAATTATTAATACATCTATAGTCACCGGTGTTTATCCATCACTTTGGAAACATGGCATCATAACTCCGATTTTCAAATCCGGTGACAGAGACGAAATCAATAATTATTGACCCATCACTATACTACCAGTAATATCTAAAGTTCTCAAAAAAATAGTTGCAAACCAATTAACATTTTTAGAAGCGAATAACCTTATATCTAACACGCAACACGGTTTTAGGAATAAATTATCAACCGAAACGGCATTACTAAAGTCACAAATGAAAAAAAAAAAAAATATATATATAGACAATAACCAGATCAATTTGCTCACTCTATGTGATTTATCGAAGGCCTTGTAAACAAACTAACAAATCACGAAATTGATAATTTCTGGTTCAAAAGTTACCTGTCCGCGAGAACTCAATCAGTCAAAATCCATGAAAAAGTAACATCAATGCAATCAGTTTTTTCCGGTGTTCCACAAGGCTCAATCCTTGGCCCAATCTTATTTACTATATTCATAACTGATTTGTCATCAATTGCAAAAAACTGTCTTCTTGTTCAGTACGCCGACGACTCTCAATTTCTTCACGCTGCCTCTGTAGACAATCTAAATGAATTGATAGAAAAGACTAAACAGACCCTAACAGAAGCAAAAAATTACTTCGATATGAATGGCCTGAAACTAAATCCACAAAAAACACAATGTATTTTCATTGGCAGCCGTCAGAACATAGCAAAAATACCCACAGATACAGTTATTGATTTCCAAGGTTGCTTCATCAAACCCAACACAACAGTAAACAACCTAGGGGTACACGTAGACAGATACACGACATTCGAGACACACATTGATCACATCTACAGAAAAGTAATGGGCACACTGATATACTTGAATCATATAAAAAATAAAATACCCACAGAAACAAGAATTGCTGTTATACAAACACTAGCACTTAGTATCCTTAATTAACATCTGGGGCTCCACAAACAAAACACAAATACAAAGGACACAGAAACTACAGAACTTCGCGGCAAGAGTAGCACTGGGAAATGTAAATAAATATGACCACATCACACCACATATAAACAAACTAAAATAGCTAAAAGTACAACAGAAACACAAATATGACACGTGTATTCTGATCCATAAAATAATACAAGGAAATTACCCAAATTGGCTATTACCTATGCAAACAACAGGTCACATAACAGGTGTCCTTACAAGGCAAAATAACTCCTTATATATCAAAAGAACGAATACAGAAACCGGAGCAAGAAATATGCATATCCGAGGACTGGTGATCTGGAACCAACTACCAGAAAATATTAGAAATATCTCCAATCAAAAAACATTTAAAACAAAAGTGAAAGAATATCTACTGAAATATCAATGACATCAGGCGTTTGAACATCAAGCTAAGTACGAAATTTCAGTTATCTGGGATATTAATGTTCTATCTAATCTAGTTAAACAAGCACTGTATAATATCTATGTATATAGCATCCTATTACATAATGTAAACAACATATCTATAAATATAATACCCATTGTAATTAATGGAATAAAGTGTTTGAATTTGAATTTGAATTTGAAGGGATTCAACATCGTCTCCACAGTGCGATGCATCGGCTATTGCGGAGCAGGGGATTGTTGCTCTCACAAGGGTGATCAAGCCTCTCTTGCCAGGTGTTCGTGGCAGTGTGAAGGCATGGTACCCTGAGAAGCGAACAGTGTCCACTGTTAATGTCTCCTGGAGCATGACAATGTCAATGTTCCTTGATCGCACTACTGCTTGGAGAAAAGCGTTCTTTGCAGAGAAGCTATTGATGTTCCACTGTAGGATGCTTAGATGGTGTGTCATGATGTTACTCAGTGATAGTTACATCAGAGACATCGTCGGAGTCTGACAACTCCATTGCGAGGTCCTCGCTGGTTGAGGGCTCCTCGTCTGTTGTCAGGCTATCCTTGGGTCCACTGGGGTGTGGAGAGCCTTTGGTAGCTCTGACTTTGGTTGGTTCGGCTTTTCTCTCAGGCTTTTTCTTGGCTGGCCTTGCTGGCCTTGCCTGGGCAAGGTCAGCGTGATCTGGCTCTGGCTGCACAGATTCAGCCTGTTTTGGCTCTGCCTGTGAAGGCATGGCCTGGTTTGGAGTGGGGAGGGGAGTCTCGTCCTGGGGTGAGGGTGAGGCTGGTTTTGCTCTAGCCAGCTTTCTTCCCTTCAGAGCTGCGACAGTCTGGGTCATTGCCGTCATGGCGACCGAAACTGCCTTCTCGGCCTCCTCACTCGACCTCCCCAGGGCTGTTGCTACTGCTGTGACAACAGCAGTTAACAGGAGAGTCATATCGTCCTCGTCAAAGAGGAGATGATCATCTATTGGGGAGGTTTTTGTGGTGCTCTTAGAAACTTTTTTCTTTAGTTTCTTTTTCTGCACCTTTGGCATTGTCGGAAACTCCTTTTTGTTGGAGACATCCGGTGTCGGCTGGGGGGCGGCTTCCTTCCTCTTAAGAGGTCGGGAGGCCTTTTCGCTTTTGTTCCTTCTCCAGACATGGGTGCCCGGTGGGGCAGGAACAAAGTCTGATCGGTTTTGAGCAACCTCTTGCCGCCTGAGGGCCGCCTTTTTCCTGACAGAGCAAGTCAGGCTCCAGGCATGATGCTTCTTGGCACAGTTGGGACATTTGGCTGTTGTGTCCCTCTTTTCCTCTTTGTATGCCTTGAGGCATACCTCTGTGTTGTGTGCCTTGCTACAGACACCACATTTAGGCTTGGCTGTACAGTTAGCCTGGTAGTGACCGTATTTCTGGCACTTGAAACACCGAAGTGGTTCTGGCACATACGTTCGAAGGTTGTAGGTGCCCCAGTTACCCAGATCAAGGGTAATGGTTGGGGCACCTTTCATGGTCACCAGGACTTGCCTGGTTGGGGTCTTCCCCTTCGACATTCGGGAAGCCTGCACGACCTGTGGGTGTGAAGCGATCAGCTCCACATCGTACGAGACTGAGAAGCCAAGTAGCACCATCTTGGTTCTCTTTTCCTCGGGACTTAGTGGGGAAAGACTCACTTTCCTCCCATCGGTTAGCTCCTTCGTTTCCCGGAGGAAATTCAAGGTAGCTTGATCTTTGGGCATTATGATCATGCCCTGATCTCGGGCGACCCGGATCGACAACCGGATTTTCCGTTGCAACTCCAATGCCCTGACCAATTGGTAGGCATTGTCGAAGCCTTCGGGTTTAGCTGGCACTTTGAACTGGGCGAAGCGTTTAGGGGGTCCCGACTCTTCATCAGAGTCGGTCTCCGGCCTTGGACGCTTCGGCCCGCCCTTTCGGCTTTCGGGCTTGTTTGTGGAGGCAGCAGCTGATGCGGCTGGTTCAGCCTGCTCTCCCCTCTTAATCGGGGAGGCCGTCTGTGAACTCAGTAGCCTCCCTGGCTTAGCTGCTGGCCTGGAGAGGCCAGCTCGCGAGTCAAGATCTTTGATATTCGGTGGACAGACCCATTGGCTTCGGTCTTGTCCACCTTAGCAGCAGGGGTGACAGTGTCATCCTGTGCATGGGGCTTTCTTTTGCCACCGGAAGGCACATATGCCTTAATGGTGACTACCGTGGTCTGGGCCTTGCGCGGTTCGTCAACTTTAAGTTCAGTCTGTGGGGGGGGTTTGATTATTTTTTCCATGAATTGGTAAGTGCTTCATCCTCTCACGCCCCTACCCACCACGGAGTCCAACAAGGGGAAGCTGAGTGTCAGAACCAGTGTCTAACAGCAACAGGAGTGATGAGAGGATATACGCAGCCAATAGCCATTGTGACGGCACTCACGGACCATTGTGAGTGCCAATGGCGGCATGACTGCTTGACCCTAGCCTCCCGGGGGAGACCAGCCGATTGACCGTGACCGGGCCGGGATCAGGCCGCCTGTCTTGCTG
>NC_061846.1:110255-122755 GCF_019202785.1 Penaeus chinensis
ATATATCTACATATATACATATATATATATACATACACACAAATATGTGAGCATGTGTGTGTTTATGTGCGTTCTACTGATATCCTTTTTGTTGTCAAAACATTCGTTCAAGAAAATGATAATGATAAAGAATCAATACTATTAACGAGATAACAATTTATTTACAAAATATCTGAACGTCAGAAATATATATATATATATATAAATATACAAAATAGAACTTCACACAAAATGAAGGTCTTCGGAACATATCACATAATACTGCCGGTCGTTTTATATATACAGAATTTAAACAAAATATTTAAAATTCGAAAAGCATGTACAAAGGTCTCCGAGTCTGGCGGGGCCTCGTTTGTCCTGCAGTGTCATGCTGATCTGACATCAGTATATACACGATTATTTTACATTTGGCACCACAGAATTTACAAGGCTAATTTTCACCCCCCCTCCCCTCCCGCAAAATCGCATACGCATGAACGCTGCCCCTGAAGAACCAATCAACAGCATACAGTGACCAGAAAGACGGAGTGAAACCAATTGTCTTTTTCGACTAAATCAGCTGAAAAGGTCCTCGTCACAAATTTTTATCCATTTTCCAATTTTCCTTCTCCAGGTGTAAACATATTTTCCCTATTTCTTTCCCCTTTTCTTCCCTTTGCCATAAGTGGAATGTGGATTCAAATGTTTCATCGCCTTCCATGGGTCTTGAGAAGATTAGCCTAACGTTGATTTGTCTCTCTTCTGAAGTGGAAACTTCAGAAGGCAATCATAAATTTCACTTTCATGGAAACTTCGCACAACTCACTTGTTCTCCGCGTATTATCATTATTAGTAGCCTTTTTAGAAAATGGAAATCTTCAAATCACGTCACAGAACCTAATTAACTTCACCTTCGTCATATTAAACCCGGATGCTGTTTTTTATATACATGTATAACTCCGTGATATATACAGGAATAAGATCCGATGCTTGCGCCACTACACCATTGTGATGTTCCGCACCCTCTTCTCGGCGGCGAGGAGCGACGCGGGCGCGGGGGCGTCGTGGGCGTGGGCGTCGTAGATGTAGGGCTCGGGCGTGTAGACCAGCTTGGGCTTGGGGGGGATGGGGGGCGGCACCTTGGAGGAGGTGGAGGACCTGAGGGAGGCGTCGTAGGAGGGGTAGGCGGCGTAGGCCGGCGGGCCGTGCGAGGGCGGCAGCATTTCGCACGAGACGGACAGGAAGGACTCGGACGGCGGGGAGCTCACGTAGGGGCGCGCCTCCGCCGCCGCCGGGAAGCCCTCGCTCGGGTACAGGTCTGTGGGCGTGGTCGGGTAGCCCTCGGAGGGGGCGGGGTATCCGTCTGTGGGCGTCGGGTAGGCGTGGCCGGGCGGCGGGTAGTGGTCGGAGGGCACGGGGTACTGGTCGGCGGGGCCTGGGTAGTGGCCGAGGAAGGCGTCGTGCCGATACGGGTAAGCGCTCGTGTCGGCGTAGAAGTCGTTGGCGGCCGAGGAGTCGCCGTAGCTCTTCTTGGTGGAGGCGCTGTGGTCGGAGGCGTCGTCGGAGCGCGCCGACAGGCTGCCTCGCTTCGGGTCGTGGCGGCTGCTGAGCAGCTGCGACGCCGACCACGATTCCACGGGGCTCATGTAGTCCTTGCCGAGGGCGTCTTTGGCGGGGGCCTTGCCGCCGTCGGGGAAGTCCTGCGGCGGCCCCAGCTTGGTGGGGGTGGCCACTGCAACAGAATAGGCCTCGTGCACCTCGTGCGCCTTCTTGGCCTGCGCCGACTTACGCTGGCGACGGTGGGCGGCCAGGCAGTAGCAGGCGACGAGCGCCACGAGGGCCACGAAGCCGCCTACGCAGCCGAACACCACGGCCAGCTGGCGCGTGTCCAGGGCCGCCAGCACTGGCTCGCCTGCGCCTCCCTCCCTCACGGCCGACGTGTTGGCGGGGGGCACCGGGGGCAGCGCGGGCGGGGGCGCGGGCGTGGTCGAGGGCGGCGCAGGCACGAACACGCTCACGACGTTGCTGAGGGCGCCCGTGTTGCCCTGCTCGTCGACCGCATACAGCGCTACGTAGTGCACGACGCCGAAGTCCGGCCAGAGCAGGGTGTGCTGCTGCAGGGCGGGAGCAGGCAGGGGCGCCGGCCAGCCCTCCAACAGGCGGCCGCCGCCCTCGCGGAGCTGGGCGGGGTCGCGGGACGCCATCACCACGTAGCGGTCGGCCACGCCGTAGTCCAGGTCGCCTCCCGGAGCCGTCCAGCTGAAGGCCACGCGGCCGCCGCTGCCTGCCAAGACGGACGCCCGCAGGTCCACCACGCGGGCGGGAGGAATGACGTCGAGGGCAGGGAGGACGCCCACTACATCCACGACGCCCAGCCGCACGTGGCGAGTGAACACCTCGCCCTCGATCTCGCCCTCCATGTCCACCCGCACGCTGTACTTGGCGGCGGCGAGGCCCGGCACGTAGCGGGAGTATACGCCGTCTGCGCGCGCCATGTCGGGACCTGAGGAGGAAGGGGGTGGTCAGCGGGGCATAGTGGGGGGGGGGGGAGACTACAAATGGAATGGGTCATGCTAAGAAAAGAACTGTCATTGAAGATCAAGGTAATGTCTAACTGAATACCATTATCATAAATGAGCCCAAGGCACAGAAAAGAGGCTATACATACCTGTGAGACCGTTGTCGAGCAAGATGACCTGGATTGGCTCATACTTGGTGCCGTTGTCCGTGTAGCCGAGGCGGGTGACGGTGGCGGTGACCTTGGCGCCCTCGATGGGGGCCACGCCCACCCTCGCCTCGGCGAACAGCGCCAGGGGGCGCGAGATGTCGCTGGCGTTGACCAATGACAGCGGGTGGCTGGTCCAGGCGCGCACGGCCACATGAGGGGCACCTGTGCGAGCGCGCGGGCGCGAGGTGACCTGCACGTAGAGCGCCTGGTGGGAGTCTGCCCTGTTCTCCACCTTGTAGTGCCACTGGCCTGCCGTGGCCTGCGCCTCCGCCAACCTCACGGTGATCATGTTGATGTTGGCATCCTCCTTCTGCATGTTGGCCGTGTCGATGACCTGCCCCTGCGGGCTGACCAGGTGGATGAGGTTGCCGACGTGGGTCACGTGGTAGTAGAAGATGGCGAAGACGGTGTCGGCGCCCAAGTGCGGGTCCAGCGCGAAGGTGCCCTGGGACACGGCCACGCGCCCCCCGGGGTGCTCCGCCGCGTGCACCTTCACCGGCAGGACGGACGGGCCCGTCACGCCAGCCAGCGCCGTGTACAGAGAGTCCAGCAGGTTGTAGTACATGCTGAGCTTGGAGTCGGCGCCAATGCCCTGGTCGGGCACGATGTAGGTGCGGCCACCGCTGAGCGCCGCCACGGTCTCCAAGCCGGCGCCCGGCGTCGGGTACTTCTCGGTCAGCGGGTACACGATGGCGTGCAGCACGACGCCGGCCGCGGTCAGGGCGCGGGACGCCTCGTCGGCGCGGGCGGCGTCCAGGGGCTCTCCTCCCCCAGCAGTCACCAGTACTATATGACCTTCACCACTGCCTGTGTTGTCCTGCTGCAGCATCCGCAATGCCTCCCGCAGGCCGCACAGGAGGCAACGCTTGTGGTGGGGCTCCCGAGAGGGATTCCGGGGGAGGGACGAACCCACCTTCTCTCGCGTGGCGCCGTCCGTCAGCCGCGTCAGCGGGTACTTGGTAGCCGCTGCGGAGTCGAACACAACGAGGCCGACGCTGTGGCCGTCGGGGACGTCGTAGGTGACCACCTTGCGGACAGCCTTGCGGACGAACTCCCACCGTTTCTGCGGAAGCACATAAAAATGTCAACTCAAAGTAAGAGGGAGTGCTGGAGGAACTCAAGAGACCAACAGCAACAACAGCGCTGCGTCACGTGACCAACAGCGACTCTCACCTGCACGTTCATCACGTCTGTGTCGTCGATGAGCAGGACGATCCTGGGTGGCTGCGCGCGCACGTAGCGGAAGGCAACGTCATTCTCCTCCAGCTCTCCTTCGTTGTTCCTGAGGAAGACAACACGAATGAACTCGACGGGTTATGGCGCAGGGCAGGGTTTGTGAGCGCTTGTAACAGTCATGGTCATTCATGAGCGAGTTTCCCGACTGCTATGCTTACCGACTGTTCTGGAAGTCTGGACTCGCCCTCAGCACCTCCCACACGGAGCGGCCGCCGCAGAGGAGGTTGTGGCGGGTGGGCGCCTCACGGGCGTGGCTGCCCTCGTCACACAGCTGCGTCACCTGCGGGGGGGCGCTCGGTCAGAGGTGGGCTTAGGCTTTATCTTCTATTCAAATTATTTTCGACAGCGAAAGAGAAGCAAAATGTCGATACACTATAATACAATTGTGACAACGAGCTTAAAAGCTAAAGATAAACTCTACGGCGGTGCGACGGCGATTTCAGAACTTGGGTGCCTGTCGTGTGCCGTCTTGGCTGAACTAATGAACTAATGATAATGTCGACACTGGCCTGATAGAAAAAAAAAAAAAAAAGTTTCCACTTACTGCAGGGTCATCGGGCAGACCCATCAAGGACGTCACTCCGCTGGGCACGCTGCGCTTCGCTCTCTCTGCCTCGCCTCCGTCCTCAGCCGCCGCTTGTTCCTCCGCTTCATTCGTCAGGCTGAGCGGGCACGTGAGGTTGGCAGGGTCGCAGGCGGGGTTGGCGGCGACGGCGGGGAGGTTGGTGCACACGTTGGGCTTCCAGGTGCCGTCGGGGGCGCGGTAGTGCGGCGGGTGGGCGGCGCTGCCCTGGGCGCCCGCCTCGTCGAACACGCCGTAGCGGTACTCCAGCCACGCCCGAGCCAGCTGCCGACCTGGGGGAGAGGGGGGTTAGACAACTTTCTTAGGTTGTTTTGGGGGAAGACAGAGAACACGTATTCAAAGTAAAATCAGTCTGACATTCAAAATGGTATCAATTCAGGAATCCTTTCCAAAATGACGGTTTAAGTGTCACCTCCGCCTGCCCTTACTCCCCCTCTCTTTCCCACCTCCCACCCACCCCCTTTCCCTCCGCCTGCCCTTCCTCCCCCTCTCTTTCCCACCTCCCACCCACCCCCTTTCCCTCCGCCTGCCCTTCCTCCCCCTCTCTTTCCCACCTCCCACCCACCCCCTTTCCCTCCGCCTGCCCTTCCTCCCCCTCTCTTTCCCACCTCCCACCCACCCCCTTTCCCTCCGCCTGCCCCTCCCCCGCACTTCCACCCTGGGCACTGTGACCTAATCATTCCTCTAACCATCCCATTTGTAGCCAGTAATAGGCAGCCACGCGACACCCGGGGATACGGGGGGGGGGGGGTGCTCTCCCTCTCTCCTCCCTTCCCTCTATTCTCCTTCTTCGCCTTACACCAAGAAAGGCGAATGGGAGGAAGGGATATGCAAGGAAGATGGAGAAGACAACTGGCACAGACATATACAGAAAGGGGAAAGGTTGAGGAAGAAAGGTATAAACAAAAACATTAAAAGAAAAGACATAACAGAGGAAGAATAATGTAAACAAATAGAAGAGGAAGAACTCCAGGGGGCAATTGAAATTAGAGTATGAAAGGAGAGAGAGAGAGAGAGAGAGAGAGAGAGAGAGAGAGAGAGAGAGAGAGAGAGAGAGAGAGAGAGAGAGAGAGAGAGAGAGAGAGAGTGAGAGAGAGAGTGAGAGAGAGAGTGAGAGAGAGAGTGAGAGAGAGAGTGAGAGAGAGAGAGAGAGAGAGAGAGAGAGAGAGAGAGAGAGAGAGAGAGAGAGAGAGAGAGAGAGAGAGAGAGAGAGAGAGAGAGAGTGAGAGAGAGAGTGAGAGAGAGAGAGAGAGAGAGAGAGAGAGAGAGAGAGAGAGAGAGAGAGAGAGAGAGAGAGAGAGAGAGAGAGAGAGAGAGAGAGAAAGAGAATAAAAGAAATTGCGCATCGTCTCCTACAAATGGCGCACCCTCCCTTCTGCCATCCTCCGTCGCCGCTTTCTCCGCCAATGAGCACAAGGTACGCCATTATTCCCTAATTTAATTTCGTGTAATCTCCGAAAGGGGAAAGGAGCCAAGAAAGCAAAGAACTTAAGAAGAGAGAGAGAGAGATGACACATATCCATGACCCCCCCCCCCCCTACCGCCCGTCACGTCGCAAGGCCTGGATGAGGGACTTCAACGACTTCCATTGTCTTCTCGCCGGCCTTTCGCTGCCCCCCCCCCCCCTCCCGCCGCTCCTTCAGCCCGTCAGCATAAACATTGCCTGTTTTTTTTTTGTTTTTTTTATTGATCATTCCTCGTTAGTTTATCGCTCTATTTATATTTTCCTTATTTTCTGTTACTTTCATTCTTACTCGTTAGAAGTCCTAGAAGTCAAATTCTCATCCTTCACATTTCTCTTATAACTCTTATCATCACTAATACAGAACGGAAAAGTATAAGGCAAATGCTGAGGGAAAATCACAGGAAAAGGAGGAAAATGAACCGAGATCCGACGAGTGGAAAGACGAGTGGAAAGACGAGTGGAAAGACGAGTGGAAAGACGAGTGGAAAGACGAGTGGAAAGACGAGTGGAAAGACGAGTGAAAGACGAGTGGAAAGACGAGTGGAAAGACGAGTGGAAAGACGAGTGGAAAGACGAGTGGAAAGACGAGTGGAAAGACGAGTGAAAGACGAGTGGAAAGACGAGTGGAAAGACGAGTGGAAAGACGAGTGGAAAGACGAGTGGAAAGACGAGTGGAAAGACGAGTGGAAAGACGAGTGGAAAGACGAGTGGAAAGACGAGTGGAAAGACGAGTGGAAAGACGAGTGGAAAGACGAGTGGAAAGACGAGTGGAAAGACGAGTGGAAAGACGAGTGGAAAGACGAGTGGAAAGACGAGTGGAAAGACGAGTGGAAAGACGAGTGAAAGACGAGTGGAAAGACGAGTGGAAAGACGAGTGGAAAGACGAGTGGAAAGACGAGTGGAAAGACGAGTGGAAAGACGAGTGGAAAGACGAGTGGAAAGACGAGTGAAAGACGAGTGGAAAGACGAGTGGAAAGACGAGTGGAAAGACGAGTGGAAAGACGAGTGGAAAGACGAGTGGAAAGACGAGTGGAAAGACGAGTGGAAAGACGAGTGGAAAGACGAGTGGAAAGACGAGTGGAAAGACGAGTGGAAAGACGAGTGGAAAGACGAGTGGAAAGACGAGTGGAAAGACGAGTGGAAAGACGAGTGGAAAGACGAGTGGAAAGACGAGTGAAAGACGAGTGGAAAGACGAGTGGAAAGACGAGTGGAAAGACGAGTGGAAAGACGAGTGGAAAGACGAGTGGAAAGACGAGTGGAAAGACGAGTGAAAGACGAGTGGAAAGACGAGTGGAAAGACGAGTGGAAAGACGAGTGGAAAGACGAGTGGAAAGACGAGTGGAAAGACGAGTGGAAAGACGAGTGGAAAGACGAGTGGAAAGACGAGTGGAAAGACGAGTGGAAAGACGAGTGAAAGACGAGTGGAAAGACGAGTGGAAAGACGAGTGGAAAGACGAGTGGAAAGACGAGTGAAAGACGAGTGGAAAGACGAGTGGAAAGACGAGTGGAAAGACGAGTGGAAAGACGAGTGGAAAGACGAGTGGAAAGACGAGTGGAAAGACGAGTGAAAGACGAGTGGAAAGACGAGTGGAAAGACGAGTGGAAAGACGAGTGGAAAGACGAGTGGAAAGACGAGTGGAAGACGAGTGGAAAGACGAGTGGAAAGACGAGTGAAAGACGAGTGGAAAGACGAGTGGAAAGACGAGTGGAAAGACGAGTGGAAAGACGAGTGGAAAGACGAGTGGAAAGACGAGTGGAAAGACGAGTGGAAAGACGAGTGGAAAGACGAGTGGAAAGACGAGTGGAAAGACGAGTGGAAAGACGAGTGGAAAGACGAGTGAAAGACGAGTGGAAAGACGAGTGGAAAGACGAGTGGAAAGACGAGTGGAAAGACGAGTGAAAGACGAGTGGAAAGACGAGTGGAAAGACGAGTGGAAAGACGAGTGGAAAGACGAGTGGAAAGACGAGTGGAAAGACGAGTGGAAAGACGAGTGGAAAGACGAGTGGAAAGACGAGTGGAAAGACGAGTGGAAAGACGAGTGAAAGACGAGTGGAAAGACGAGTGGAAAGACGAGTGGAAAGACGAGTGGAAAGACGAGTGGAAAGACGAGTGAAAGACGAGTGGAAAGACGAGTGGAAAGACGAGTGGAAAGACGAGTGGAAAGACGAGTGGAAAGACGAGTGGAAAGACGAGTGGAAAGACGAGTGAAAGACGAGTGGAAAGACGAGTGGAAAGACGAGTGGAAAGACGAGTGGAAAGACGAGTGGAAAGACGAGTGAAAGACGAGTGGAAAGACGAGTGGAAAGACGAGTGAAAGACGAGTGGAAAGACGAGTGGAAAGGGGAAATGTAGTGTGATTATCGCCTCCTCAGAGATCCCCCCCCCTGTTCCCGCCCCGTGCCCACTCTTCGCCCATCCTGCACCCCCCCCCCCCCTCCGCACAATACTTAGCTCACGGATATATATTTTTTAAATCTTTCTGGAAGGGTGAGGGAGGAAACGGAGAAGAGAGGAGGGGAGAAGAAAGGAGAAGGAGGAGAGGAATAGAGAAGTGAGGAGAGGAAGGGGATGAGGAGGAGCGTATTCAAGAGAAGAGAAAAGGGAAAGGGAAGAGAGGAGGGAAGAGCAGAGGAAAGGGTGGGAGAGGAGAGAAGAGGAACAGAACAGAGAGAGAGAGAGAGAACGTGGATGGAGCGACGAGTGAGGGGAGGGAGTCGGGGAATAAAGAGGATAAAGAATAAATTGAAGAAAAGGGGAAATTAAACAGACCAGAAGAGGATTAAGGGAAAGGATTAAAACAAAGAATACACAGCAGAGAAAAAGACGAAGAAAAGCGAGAGAAAATAAGAACTCAAGACGGAAGAGAAGGATCAGCCCCCCCCCCCCCCCCCCCCCCCCCCATCCTCCTCCAAGCAGGCCCTATGCAGATGAGGCGCCGATTTCACGTCACAAATTCTTGCGGTTCTTAGCGTCCGGATGGGGAGAGGGACGGGCAGGGGTGGGGGGGGGAGTCGGAGGAAAGGGGACGAGAGGCGGAGAAGGCCAGGGGGAAACACCCCGAAGGCGGCAGGAGGAAGCTCCCGCTCCAAGTACATACCTGTGAGCGCCGACGAGTTGGCCGTGAGGCTGCTTTGTCCGAGCGAAACGTAGTCGCCGCGGTGGCCGCAGCCGCGGGAGTGGAGCGTCCAGGGGCGCGCGCCGTGCTGGGGGTGGCGCCCCTTGCTCACCCGCAGGTCCGCCGCCTCCCAGCTCTCTCCTGCAGCGTCGCCCAGCGTTCCCAAGGCAGCGCACGGTGGCGAGGGACCCCACGATGACGGCACCAGCACCGTCACGTCGCGGAAACTTGTGCGGCCGCTAGTCGCCGCGAACAGCACTGCGGACGCGGCGCGGACGGTGCGCTGCGGAGAGAAAGAGAGACGTTAATGAGCAAATTCATACTGTGCCATGCTAAAGCTAGGTCAGTAACAGAACATATATGTAGAGGCTGATTATTTCTAAGAGGTGTGTCAACATCTAGTTTCTCAAACAGCAATTTCAACTAAATATCAAAGGCACTGATGTGGCGGACACGCGCCACCATCACAGTCCTTCAGAGGTGACACTGAAGCCTGAACTTGCCGCCCGAAGCCAGAGCTAACCCTTCGCACGTGGCCCAGCGCTTTTGGGCCGGCCTCGCCCGCACCTCTCGGCTGGCCAGCGCCCTCGGCCGTCACAGGAGCGAGCGAGATCCGAGAGACGAAAGATACGGCTGATCAGGGAGGAAATTACATGTTTGAGATTGTCTCCGGGCAAGGCGGCGTTTAAGCCTAAGCCCGATCTCAATGTCGGACCTTCGGGCGGGAGTGTCCGAGGTGTCCGAATGCCTGAGTAATTGTCCATCGCCCGCGGCATCGATTCGGCTCTTGGCAGTGGACACCTGAACACTTACACGTCACAGAAAACCTGTTCAGAGAGTGAACACGCAGGTCCCGTTGGCGCCCCGGGGACTTGCACCTTTGGTCCTTCTCCAAAAGAACTTTTCGACAACCCTCCCTCCGTCTTTCCAGTTCATGCTAATGTTCTCTAGTAATTAACATATGGAGTCATTAGGCCGAGGAGAAATCATAGCCTGGCCGAAACCTTCGCTAATGAATAGTCAATCGTTCTACGCCTCGGGAGCAGAGGGAAGAGGAGCAGGAGGAGGGGGAGGGGTGGAGGAGGAGGAGAGAAAGAAGAAGAAGAAGAAGGAGGAGGAGGAGAACAAGAACAAGAAGGAGGAGAAGGAGGAGGAGGAGGAGGAGGAGGAGGAGGAAGAGGAAGAGGAAGAGGAAGAGGAGGAGGAAGAGGAAGAGGAAGAGGAAGAGGAAGAGGGAGAGGAGGAGGAGGAGGAGGAGGAGGAGGAGGAGGAGGAGGAGGAGGAGGAAGAAGAAGAAGAAGAAGAAGAAGAAGAAGAAGAAGAAGAAGAAGAAGAAGAAGAAGAAGAAGAAGAAGAAGAAGAAGAAGAAGAAGAAGAAGAAGAGGAGGAGAAGAAGAAGAAGGAGGAGGAGGAGGAGGAGGAGGAGGAGGAGGAGGAGGAGGAGGAGGAGGACGAGGACGAGGACGAGGACTAGGACGAGGACGAGGAGGAGTAGCAGCGCGTAATGTATTCTCCGAACTCCCGTGTCCGCCTTCGTCCGACGTCGCGCCTCGCCCTCTTCCCTCCGCATTAACGAAATACAATCCAATTACCGCAAAAAGAGATCTCTATCGTTAATTATAAACACGATTTACTAGACAGAATAGTCCTGGAACCGCCTGAGGAGGCGAGGCCAGCGAGCTGCGGGAACGTCTTCGATGATCCAGCCTCGTCGTTCCTCCCAGATGGGACGCCCGGAGACTGTTCTTTACTCTCACGAAGTCTTGCTATTATATTTCATGGTGACTGAGATTATATCATCGTCTTATCACAGCGTGTATTATGTACTTAAATGTCTCTCTTCCTGTATTTTCGCGATTGCATTTTATTGTGTAGTCATTTTAGGCAAATAATTAATTCTGAAACCTTTCCTGACGTCGGCCACCCAAGCCATTTCCTTCGATGGTTGTGTATGTTCCTTCGCCCATGCACTCTCCCTTGCAGTGTCCCGTGGCCATGCACTCCCCCTTGCAGTGTCCCATGGCCATGCACTCCCCCTTGCAGTGTCCCATGGCCATGCAGAAGCGGGATGAACCAGAGAGGCAGAGCGCACCCGAGGCCGTTTTCTTCCGCGTTATCCCGGGGAGACTTTCCTAAACGCGCATGGCCGCCGCCGCCGCAAAGGGACAGCGCAGATAGGATCAAAAACCATGTTTAAGGTGAGTTATGGCCGCGGTTTATTGCCCTTGTTTACCTGTCCCGCCATAAATAATAAAAGCCGAAAACCATAAACGCTAGGACGAAGTTCTCTTACGTCAAGCCCGCGGGCGTTTGACCGCTACGAAAATATGCAGAAATTATGATGGCTGACAAAAACAACATAATGGGCACACACACACACACACACACACACACACACACACACACACACACACACACACACACACACACACACACACACACACACACACACACATTCACAGACACACACACACACAAATATATATGTATATATATGTATATATATACATACATATATTTATGTGAATATATATATACATATATATATATATATATATATATATATATATATATATATATATATGTATATATACATGTACATACACATACATGTATTGTTATGTATATGTGTATGTGCGTGTGTGTGTGTGTGTGTGTGTGTGTGTGTGTGTGTGTGTGTGTGTGTGTGTGTGTGTGTGTGTGTGTGTGTGTGTGTGTGTGTGTGTGTGTGTGTGTGTACCAAGGGAAGGAGAGCGAGTCAAGGAGAAGGAAAAGGAGCTGCACCAAAGAAGACAGAGAGAGTAAGAGGGTGAAGAGGAGAGAGGGAGGGAAGAACTGAACACAGAGAAGAGGAGCAACAGCAATGGGAAGTAGAAACGAGGGAAGAGGAGAGAGGGAGGAGGAGAGAGGAAAGTGGGAAGAGGAGAGAGGGAGGAGGGCCCTGCAGCAAGGGAGAGGAGGGGAGAGAGAAGAGGAGAGAGGAAAGAGAAGAGGGGGAAAAGGAGAGAGGGAGGAGGGCCCTGCAGCAAGGGAGAGGAGGGGAGAGAGAAGAGGAGAGAGGAAAGAGAAGAGGGGGAAAAGGAGAGAGGGAGGAGGGCGCTGTAAGGGAGTGGAGAGAAGCAGCGCGGGGTTCGCTGGGGGCAGGCCTTGCATAAGGACGAGAGTCGCGTCCCCAACGGTAGCATCTCGCGGTTTAACACTTATTGCCATTTCGTTCATCTTCGCTCAGGAAGGGAACGCCTCTCGGACGAAGAGATATGACAAGGAACGAGGATCTGTGGCACGCTTCGGGCAGGAGGGCCTGCGGGGGCATTTGAGAGAAGAACGAGACGAGAAGAGAGGGGGAGGAAAGGAGGGAGGGAGAAGGGGGCAGAGAGGGGCGAGAAAAGGAG
>NC_061846.1:179076-187132 GCF_019202785.1 Penaeus chinensis
CCCAAAATGATCATGGCGGCTTCATTTTGGACTGTCTCTAATTTGTCTGTGTACTTTTTCTTGGCAGCAATTAGAGCGATTGAGGCATAGTCCACAACGGGCCGGACAGCATGTACATAGAATGATCTTAGTACTTTGTGTCTGGCCCCTATGCGTTTCCCAGTCATTGCTCTCATGACAGACAGCCTTCTTTGGTTCGGTCAACCAGGTAGTGGTCTATCCTTACCCCAAGGTATAGGTAGTCCTGGACCCATTCCAGTTCCACTCCCTGGATTTTCAGTCTTGTGCCTCGAACTCTCTGTCTCAGAGCCATGGCTTTGGATTTGGCTGCAGAGATCTTTAGTCCTGTCCTACAACACTCCTCGGACACGAGGTCCAGACAACGCTGGGCTTTATTCTGGATGCGTGGTCCAGTGGAGGTGATAGCGAGATCGTCTGCATACGAGATGATCTGGTACCCCACTGGGAGGTTTATGTTGAGGATGCAGGACATTAAAGTGTTAAATAGGGCTGGACTGAGAACCCCACCCTGTGGCGTTCCATTCTCGAGCAGCATGTGCTGCAATAGGTGACCCTGGAATTTGACATTGGCAGTCCTGTTCCTAAAGTAGTCACCTATCCAAGCCAAGAGCTTTCCTCTGATTCCCTTCTGGATCAGGCTTTCCTGAATGGCAAGCTGACTTGCCAGTTCAAAAGCTTTCTCCAGGTCAAGGAATACCACCACAGCTGGGCCCTTGCTGATTGTGCTTAAGAGCGTGGCTATGCTGTGTGATGTGCCCATGCCCCTTGTGAACCCGGGGAGGTATTCGTGCAGGGTACCCATTTTCCATTGGAGCCGGTTTAGTACCCTCCTCTCGGCCGTCTAGGCCAGGCAGCTGAGGAGAGAGATGGGGCGGTACTTCCCCGGCTCCTTTGAGTTTGAGATGCTAACTATGGTACCCCTCTTCCAACTTTGGGGTAGAGTGGAAGTTTCCCAGGACTTGTTGATGAGTTGCAAGAGCGCACGCTCACCTGCTAGTCCTAGGTGGGAGATAATGGGGTACGAGATCCCATCAGAGCCCGGGGCTGTGTTGGAACTGGTTTTATAGGCTTTCCTTAGTTCCCTCAGAGAAAAGATAACGTCTGAGTTATCGGGTTCGGCTGCCCTTTCTCTGATCTGAGCGTGTCTGTCTGGCTGTAGACGCTCTTGTCTTGCCCTCAGCTCGGCTGGCAGACTGTTGCTGCTCGTTCTCGCAGAGAACTCGTGTGCCAGTCTTTTAGCCTCTGCTTGGGGGTCGTGATGGGTGCACCTCGGGGCTGAGCGGCTGGTAGCTCGCTTGACCCGTTGCCACAGCTCTGAAAGGGTGGTTTGGTGGTCGAAGGACTCACACCATTCCAGCCACTTTTCCTGCCTGACTCTGTTGGCAGTTTCCTTGGTATCTGTGACAGCCTCCCTTAGGAGGGATAAGTTGTCAGGGGTTCTTTGCCTTCGGAATAGTTTTCGGCACATGTTCACCCTGTGGTCTTTGTGACTTCTGGACCCAGGCCGAGTTTTGGATATGGTCTGTGAGGCTGCTTCATTAATGGCGTTTAGCAGGCTAGCTTCGAGCACTTCCACATTTTCGCTTTGTGGGGGATTGTTGCATCTCAGACAGAGGGCCAAGGCGTTTTGAAACGCCTGCCAGTTAGCCTTGTCTGTTTTCCATCTTGGATTCGGTCTTATGATTTCGGCTGAGCCAGCATCCATGAGGGTAGTTATAGCGTCGTAATGGTCACTTGTGACGGTCTCATCGACACGACAGCCAATCCTCCCCACCAGAGTCGCAGTGGCCAGGGTGAGGTCTAGGACCCCTCCTCTGACATGCGTTGGCTCTTGGGTGTTGAGGAGAGCGATCTCAGGGAATGTTTCTAGCACGTCGGCTATGTGATAGCCGGCCGCATCCAGTGCCCGGCAGGGAGCCAGGATGGGGTGGTGTGCATTGAAGTCTCCCCCTATGATCACTCGGTGTTGTGCAGTAGAAGCACAGACCTGGCTGATGTCTAAGCTTCTACAGCGTGGCCGGCTGTACACGTTGTACAGTTTGAGGGGCCCCCCGGCCAGGTGAACCTCGACGGCAAGGGATTCAACATCGTCTCCACAGTGCGATACATCGGCTATTGCGGAGCAGGGGATTGTTGCTCTCACAAGGCTGATCAAGCCTCTCTTGCCAGGTGTTCGTGGCAGTGTGAAGGCATGGTACCCTGAGAAGCGAACAGTGTCCACTGTTAATGTCTCCTGGAGCATGACAATGTCAATGTACCTTGATCGCACTACTGCTTGGAGAAAAGCGTTCTTTGCAGAGAAGCTATTGATGTTCCACTGTAGGATGCTTAGATGGTGTGTCATGATGTTTCTCAGTGATAGTTACATCAGAGACATCGTCGGAGTCTGACAACTCCATTGCGAGGTCCTCGCTGGTTGAGAGCTCCTCGTCTTGTCAGGCTATCCTTGGGTTCACTTGGGGGTGGAGAGCCTTTGGTAGCTCTGACTTTAGTTGGTTTGGCTTTTCTCTCAGGCTTTTTCTGTGTCTTTTTCTTGGCTGGTCTTGCCTGGGCAAGGTCTGTGTGCTCTGACTCAGGCTGCACAGTTTCAGCCTGTTTTGGCTCTGCCTGTGAAGGCATGGTCTGGTTTGGAGTGGGGAGGGGAGTCTCGTCCTGTGGTGAGGGTGGGGGTGGCTTTGCTCTCTCCAACTTTCTTCCCTTCAGGGCTGCGACAGTCTGGGTCATTGATGTCATGGCGACCGAGACTGCCTTCTCGGCCTCCTCACTCGACCTCCCCAGGGCTGTTGCTACTGCTGAGACAACAGCAGTCACCAGGAGAGTCATATCGTCCTCATCAAAGAGGAGATTATCATCAGTTGGGGAGGTTTTTGTGGTGCTCTTAGAACATTTTTTCTTTAGGTTCATTTTCTGCACCTTTGGCATTGTCGGAAACTCCTTTTTGTTGGAGACATCCGGTGTCGGGTGGGGGGCGGCTTCCTTCCTCAAAGGAGGTAGGGAGGCCTTTACATTTTTGTTCCTTCCCCAGACGTGGGTGCCTTGGGGCCGCCTCTTTCCTGACAGAGCAAGTCAGGCTCGAGGCGTAATGCCTTTTGGCACAGTTGGGACATTTGGCTGTTGTATCCCTTTTTTCTTCTTTGTAGGCCTTAAGGCAAACCTCTGTGTTGTGTGCCTTGCTACAGACATTTAGGCTTTGCTGTACAGTTAGCCTGGTGGTGACCGTATTTCTGGCACTTGAAACACCGAAGTGGTTCAGGCACATACGTTCGAAGGTTGTAGGTGCCCCAGTTACCCAGATCAAGGGTAGTGGTTGGGGCACCTTTCATAGTCACCAGGACTTGCCTGGTTGGAGTCTTCCCCTTCGACATTCGGGAAGCCTGCACGACCTTTGGGTGTGAAGCAATCAGCTCCACATCGTACGAGACTGAGAAGCCAAGAAGCACCATCTTGGTTCTCTTTTCCTCGGGATTTAGTGGGAAAAGGCTCACTTTCCTCCCATCTGCTAGCTCTAGCTCCTTCGTTTCCCGGAGGAAATTCAGGGTAGCTTGATCTTTGGGCATTATGATCATGCCCTGATCTCGGGCGACCCGGATCGACAGACGGATTTTCCGTTGCAGCTCCAATGCCCTGACCCAATTGGTAGGCATTATCGAAGCCTTCGGGTTTAGCTGGCACTTTGAACTGGGCGAAGTGTTTAGGGGGTCCTGGCTCTTCATCAGAGTCGGTCTCCGCCTTCCCTGCAAGAGACGGCTTGCTGGAGACCGGCTTCGCCCTCGCTTTCCCTGCAAGAGACGGCTTGCTGGAGACCGGCTTCGCCCTCGCCTTCCCTGCAAGAGACGGCTTGCTGGAGACCGGCTTCACCCTCGCCTTCCCTTACGAGAGACGGCTTGCTGGAGACCGGCTTCGCCCTCGCCTTCCCTTGCGAGAGACGGCTTGCTGGAGACCGGCTTCGCCCTCGCCTTCCCTTGCGAGAGACGGCTTGCTGGAGACCGGCTTCGCCCTCGCCTTCCCTGTGAGAGCGGCCGCGTGGCACTGCGTTGCCTCCCTTGGCGGTGCCTGGCAGTGTACAAGCATCGCAGGCTGGACACTTTTTAAAAGTACTTTAAAACGTCGTTTTATAGCTAACTAAATGAAAGTATAGCGCCAAAATTCTAAAGTGAGTGCATCTAAATTTACAAGATAAGTTAAAAAGTTTCTCCGACGAGAAAGCAGCGAAAGTAGAATGCTGTTTCTAAGTAAACTCCTTATGGGATAATAGGGAAGGGGGAAGGGGGTAGGGGAGGGGCACCGGAGGGGACACATCCGACCTACGTGGCGTGTATGTGTGTTCATTCATGTATACATTTGTGCATGCATGCGTCTATGTACGTTTGTGTGTACCAGTCCTTATTTCACACCACTGTCCCTCACTAAATTAAAATGACAATAATAAAGGTATTAGTGATAATACAAGATATGAAAACACAGACTATAATAGTCATCATCGCAACAACAATCATAATAATAGTGATAATAATAATAACAGTAAAAAAAAAAAAATGATAATGATAATGATAATAATAAAAATAAAACAATAATGATAATGATAACAGTAATAATGATAAATGGCTAAATCCAATTGCTGATTTTTTTTTCTCTCTCTTTTTTTGCGTTTTCCGCGCCATGCCTCCCGGCGAGTGCCCCGGATGAGCTCCCTATCGCCAGTCGAGTATGAATGTACAGATGAAGAAATGCTCGCCTAAGGCGAAGCATCGGCGCTGAAGCGAGCGAGGCACAAACAGCGCCCTCCCGTTCACTAGCTTTCCTCACTCGCTGGCGCAAGCAAACGAGGCAAGGTCTATATAAGTACACTTAGGCTTACATACTTAAATACTTAACAGACCTTGAGCAGAGGTCGCTTTGGCTGCGAGACACTGGGAAGAAACCCTCTAATTCCGCCTGGCGCTCCTCGTGTGCGGCCGGCCAGTGGGAAGAGTGAGGGAGCGGGAAGATGAAAAATAAGTCCAAATAGGTTATGAAGACAAAACGGATCTCAAAATATATCTACAAATCTCATACATGCATGTTCATTACATCTGAAGCTTTCATTTTCTAAAATTATAATAATGAAGAGGTGTTTGCTTTTGGCGAAAGACAGAGGAGACGGTTCCGCCTCGAGCCGTTTCGTGTCTGAACTGCATTTCCGGCAAATAATCTTTTATGCAAATGGGAGATGCGACCGATCTTATTGTATGCAAATGATGCTCGTACACATTCATCTCCCAACGCACTTTGTCGTTCGCATTCTTGTTTCAAAGTTGTCTTCTCATTCACAGGAAAGAAAAGAAACGTGAGTTATTTATACAGATAGACAGATAGATAGACACACAGATAAACAGACGAATAGATAGACATTTATATCCTGTTTCTTCCTTTTCCTCACAATATGCCACAATTTTCTCCTCTCTCTATATTTGTTAACAAGCTTTTTTCTTTCCTATTCACTCCTTGCTACTTCTCCATTTGTAATCTCCTCCCAACTCATCTTCATCAATCTCCTCTCTTTCCTCCTCTCTGCCTCTCTGACAAACTTCTTTCTGCGGCGCCAGGCGTCCAGGTCTCGGCGCCGGAAGCCAGCATATTCCCTTTCAGACATCTGCCATTTGATCTTTAAGTTCAAATCTATTTTACTTGTTAGGATGTTTCGGTGTTCTTATAGAGGAGCGCCTCATGCATTCTTTAGTAAGAAGATTAGTCATACTCCTCTAGGGAATATATATATATATATATATATATATATATATATATATATATATATATATACACTGAATTCATGTACACACGCACACACACACACACACACACACACACACACACACACACACACACACACACACACACACACACACACATATATATATATATATATATATATATATATATATACATATATATACATACTGAATTCATGTGTATATATGTATATATATATATATATATATATATATACATATATATATACATAAATATATATATACACGTGTATGTATGTATGTATGCATATCTATATGTATGTATGTATGTATGTATGTATATATGTATGTGTGTGTATGTATGTATGAATGTATGTACATATAGTGTCTGGTACTGTTGTGCATTCATATCGATAAGTAGATACATAAAACATTACACAATGAAACAAATACATAGATGTGTATACATATATAGATAAAGAGAGTGAGGTGCATAGGCAAAGAGACAGACAGACACAAAAATGAATAAACAAGCAGAATACACACATCCATAAACATAAAAAGGAAAATGAGCCAATCACGGAGTCCGCCTTATATGGCTTCGGCTGGCGGGTGGGGGGTTGGGGGGGAGGGGCGTAAATATAAGGCCATAACCCCATTTCGGAAGCAGGGAAGGAGGCGGCGCGTGCGGGCCAGCGAGGCGTGGGTCTGTCTGTATCCCTGCCTCTGTGCGTTTGTGTGTGGGTGTGGGGCTAGGTATATACACAGACATATATATATATATATATATATATATATATATATATATATATATATATATACACACACATGTGTGTGTGTGTGTGTGTGTGTGTGTGTGTGTGTGTGTGTACATGAATTCAGTGTGTGTATGTATATATATATATATATATATATATACATATATATATGTATATATACATATATATGTATGTATGTATGTATGTATGTATGTATATGTACACACACACACACATATATATATATATATAGATAGATAGATAGATAGTATATATGCTGTATGATATGATATATATATATATATATATTTATATTTATATATATTTATATATATATATATACACACATATATGATATAATATAATATATGTATATAATATAATATAATATAATATAGTATAATATAATATATATATATATATATATATATATATACGTATATATATACACATATGTATACATATATATATATATATATATATATATATATATATATGTATATATATATAACATAATATAGTATACATATATTTGTGTATACACACACACACACACACACACACACACACACACACACACACACACACACACACACACACATATATATATATATATATATATATATATATATATATATATAGAGAGAGAGAGAGAGAGAGAGAGAGAGAGGGGGGGGGGGATATGAAAAGCCTATTTAAGGGCAGTCGCCCAGCCTGCAAGAGGCCAGGACAAGAGGGTAGTATAGGAAGGCAGGGAAAGTGGCCAGGGCAAGAGGCCAGGGCAAGAGGTCAGGGCAAGAGGCCAGGGCAAGAGGCCAGGGCACTCACCCGATCTGAGCGCTACTGACGAAGAGCATCAGGCACCGTGTCATGCTTTCCTTGGGTGGTCGGTAAAAAAATATATATATATCTATCTCTGATCGCGGCCTTTCTTACATTAGTACACGTAGCATGGCAATAGATAAGATAATGGACCTTTGGTGTGTTGCACAATTTGCCATAATTATATCAAGTGGATTTTCTCCTAAGCTGCCACTTGCACATATTGCATAGGGTGCTGATACCCTGTGCGTAGTCTGGTCAGTGAGACTTGGTTCCTTTGTCTTTTCAGTGGTACACATCGGGTCTTTATAATACCTAAGAGAGCTGAAACATTTTTATTATCAAGAGAGTCTGGCACTGGAAGGTATGGTCCTTTGTGGGAAAGAGTTAATTCGACGAAGCTATCATATGTCACAGACGTTAAACTGCAAGAGAAGATCCCGTCCAATATCCCTGAAGCATCTTTGGCGCAGGATATTCGTGAAGCCAAGTTTTCTGGGCGCAGTGAGTCTAAACGGCACCTTGGCTGTCGGAGGAGAGTGCCAGGTGGCACTGCTGTTCAGTTCCTTTCTTTACGCCGTGGTGCATGGTTACTGACCTAGCATCGATTGAGCTCACCCATAAGTATAAGGATAAGCCCGATATGCGAAGCTGAGCTTCGCCCGGGCTATGAGGGGAGCCCGGCCTATGTCGACTAATGACGACTCGCTACCGTGTGTCAGCAGT
>NC_061846.1:187232-192232 GCF_019202785.1 Penaeus chinensis
TTCTTTATCTACTTATCAGTGTATCTGTTTATCTCTCTATCTCCTGTCCCATACACATTCATTCCAGAGTGTTTACGCCATCGTTCGCGTACCCCTAATCCGCACGAATCCATAACCTGCGTTTGCTTCTGGCGTCGGTCGCGTAAGGCGGATCCGGATTAGGTCGTTCCTGTGGGCTGAGTCAAAGGCAGTTTTATTACACGCCATATATCATCGGTTCCTCCCTTTTCTCACAGGACAAAATTTAATCTCTGGTTTACTTGGATTTTTAAATTTAAAGGTGACTGAAATAAAGCTGAGTCAGATGGTGAGATATTTGGCCAGTCTGGGTTGAACTTTATAGCTCTACAAAGCTGCTCAGTCACTCGTAAGTTTCCCATGCTTAAAGGCCTACGCCTGTTGCTGTTGTTTGTGATATCTTCTTTTCTGTTTACCAGTTGAGTTCTTTACTCTATTTTCTCTTGTTTATCAGGTTATTGAAAATGGACAGTAATTCAACGTTATTGTTCTAAAATATGATACATAGCCATTACAAGAAATTAGTGTTTTCTAGATAAGGTGCAACAGCAGAACGGCATAAGGGTTGCGGGACCTAGAGGCTGCCATGAGAATCGTTTATCCCAGTCTCTCTAACAACCGGAAATGTAACGCCCATGGGAGGCACGGCGGCCTGTGACGCTGTGACGCCCACCCGGGAGGGCTTGGCGCCACAGCCCGAGAAGCCAGCTCGCACAGCAGATCCAAACTCCACAACTGACACCAGATCTTCCGGCTAACAATGTCCGCTAAAGTTCAACTGACTTAGGTAAACAGCTTTCAAGTCGTTGCTATTAAAAAGGGACAATTAAATGCGATTACGCCTCATCTGCATGAACATCGGCCTGGTTAAGAAGCCTGCCAGTCGAGGGATTCAGTATTCAAAACAATCAGGAATTCATTACTGCCATGCCTCTGCTGCTCAGTGGAAGGTTTACTCACTCGCTGGATAGGTGGATCTTCCCTCGGTGTCGGTCACGCAATGGAATGGAACAAAGGAGCTGTGTTTACATTTCGTCAGAGCCAAGTGAGAGGCATAGTAGCGAAAATACAACAGGAAATCTGCCGTGGCGTTGCGGCAGAGCCAACCCTTTTGCCACAAGAAAGGGAGAGACTAACCCAAGGTACTTAAAAGGTATTAAACACTCTGAATGACTTTGACTGACCCATCAAACGGCAGAGGCTGAGGCAAGAGCTGACCTTCGTGCTCGCGGATTCCGAACACGTGGCCATGAGCCCTTGCGACTTGCTAATAGCCGAGCCCGAGGCTCCTGTCACCTGGGCTCAGCGCCAGCTCAGTTCATGTGCGAAATGAAGATTGGAAAAGGACTGGGACGTATCCACTTCCCACCTAGAATCCAAAGCATAAACCACAGAACTTTCAGATCATTAGTTTTCATGACTCCAGGAGGAATAGAACCCTTAGGTCTATTTTTTTTTATTTTTTTTCTGAAGACAACAACCAAACAAAACAAAAAGAAATAAAAAATAACTGGAAAGCAGCGCCGCCAATTATGATCGCTCCCCTTCCCTGCTGTTGTGTGTGATGCGAGCTCGAACTGAAGTAACCCCTGCCAGTGGAGAGGACGGCGAGCGAGCAGGCGCCGAGAGACGCTTGGGAAGGCGGCTCAGAGAGGGAAAGTTGGATAATGTGAAATGCATTTCCCAGGTTAAGTATTTAATGCAGCCGTAGGAATCGCTATCAGGAGGGGCTGGAAGCCACGTCGATAGCAGTAGAAGTACTTGTAGTAACGCTAATGATGATGGTTATAACTATATAATTATGATAATAAAAACGATGATAATAACAATGGAAATAATAACAATAACGATAATAATAATAATAGTATTAGTAATGATAATAATAGTAATATTCATAATAATAATAATAATAGTAATAATAATAATATTGATAATAATAATAATAATAATAATAATAATGATAATAATAATAATAATAATAATAATAATAATAATGACAATAATAACAACAGCAACAACAACAATGACAATAATGATAATAGTAATTATAATTATAATAATGATGATAATAATAATAATAATAATAATTATGATGATGCTAATAATAATAGCAATCATAACAATAAGAAAAATAAAAATAAAAATATTGGTATTGATAACAGCAAAAAAAATATCAACTGCAACCATAATGATAATAATAATAATAATGATGATGATAATTATCATAGTAATGATAACAATAGTAATGATGACAACAATGATAATGATAATAATGATAATAATAATAATTATTATTATGATGATGATATTAATGATAATAATAATAATGATAATAATGATAATAATAATAATTATTATTATGATGATGATATTAATGATAATAATAATAATGATAATAATGATAATAATGATAATGACAATAATGATAATAATGATAATAATGATAATGATAATAATGATAATAATAATAATAATAATGATAATAATAATATTAACGATGATAATAGTAATAATAATAACGATAATAATAATAATAATAATGATAATAATGATAATGATAATAATGATAATAACTATAATAGTGATAATAATAATGATAAACAGTATTACTACTACTACTAATAATAATGATGATAATCATAATAAAAGATAATAATAATAACGATGATGATGATAATAATGATAATAATAACAATAATAATAATAATAATAATAATAATAATAATAATAATAATAATAATAATAATAATAATAATAATAATAATAATAATAATGATAATAATAATAATTAATTCCATTCAACATGATGAGATGAAAGAACAATTGACGAAATAATACATCAGGAGAGTCAGAAACGTACTGAAATCAAAGCTAAACGGGGGAAACATAATTTCAGCCATCAATTCAAGAGCGGTTTCAATCGTCAGATATGGGGCGGGGATCATAAAGTGGACAGAATGGATTGGAAGAATTGGTCAGAAAAACAAGAAAACTGATGACAATGTATGGTGCGCACCACCCCAAGGCAGATGTTGATAGGCTAAACATGAAGAGATGTGACGGTGGGAGAGGCTTGATAGGAGGTGAAGACTGTGCGCATGCAGAAGTAAATAGTCTTGACAAGTACTTAGGTGCATCAGAGGAAAAAATGTTGAAAGAAGTAAGCCTCAGTAGTACCCTTGAAACCAAAAAGTATGGGAGGAGCAAAGAGGATATACAGAAGAAACATAAAGAGTAAAGCACTGCATGGCCAGTTTCAAAAAGTTATGGAAAAAGTAAAAGGCAGTAAATCATGGGAGTGGTTGAAAAAGGGCTATTTGAAGAAAGAAACTGAAAGTACAATTATAGCAGCACAAGATCAGGCTCTTTGTGCAAGGAATATGAGAAAAACGGTGTATGGAGAGAAGGTTGATTCAACTTGTAGGGTATGTGGTTCTGCAGATGAAACAGTGGCGCATATTGAGTCAGAATGCCAAAAACTAGCACAGAATATAAACAGGTGAGACATGATAATGTTACAAAAGTAATCAACTGGAAACTTTGTGAGAAATGGGGATTTGGGAAGTCGGATCAGTGGTACACACACAAGCCTGAGAAAGTGCTGGAGTCAGAAGACAGCAAGATTTTATGGGATTTCCCATATAGACCGACAAGACACTGGAGCACTACAGACCTGATATCACTGTAATTGAGAAAAAGACCAAGAAATGCCTTCTCATCGACCCAGCATGCCCATTTGACACACGTATTGAAAAGAAAGAAGAAGAAAAGTGCAACAATTACTGCGACCTGAAATATGAAATTGCAAGAATGTGGAGAATGAAAGATGTTGAAGTTATTCCAGAAGTAATAGGGGCATTAGGGACAGTGACAAAACAGTTCGAGAAATCGATTCAGAAGCTGGATTTACAGTCGAAATGTTACAAAAACTTTGTTTACTTGGAACAGCAAGAATAATTCGAAACGTACTGGATATGAAGTGAGAAGTGAAAGAGAAAGAAGCAACAATACCTAAGACCACTGGTTGTGGTCCGCTGCTGCAGCTCAGTCGCCAAGATACAAGACCAGGCTTGAGAGTACCAGAAATAATGATGATAATAATAATAATGATGATAATAATAATGATAATAATAATAATAAGTATATTAATCATGATAATAATGATAACAATAATAATCGTGATGATGATAATAACAATAATAATCGTGATAATAATAATAACAATATTATAATAATAATATTTCTAGTTACAATAACAATAACAATCATTGCAATAATAGTGATAATGATGATAATACTAATGATACTGTTAATAAGGACAATGGTATTAATAATATTGTAATAATAATAATAATAATAATAATAATAATAATAATAACAATGATAATAATAACAACAACAACAATTTCCTTTGCGACAAACCATTTTTTGCGACTTTTTCTTTTCTCAACAAATTTCTCACAAAAAGTAGTGGTGTCAAATATGTACAACATATTTGGAAGGGAAATCAAGAGGTAGATTAATATAGAATAATTAATGCAAGAAAGGGCGAAAAAAAGAAAGAAAAAGAACAGATGGATAGACAGAAAGAATGACAGACACAGATTATTCTCCAGAAGCCCTCACCCCCCCCCCCCCCCCCCCCCCCCCCCCCCCCCCCCCCCCCCCCCCCCCCCCCCCCCCCCCCCCCCCCGGCTTCAAGCGAGAGCCATAAATTCCGGCCATTCCTCGCGCCCAGGAAGCCTCGCATAAAAATTCCAGACGGAGACAAGCGCCGGAAGTCTTTGGAGGCCCATGCACGGAGGCCATTCTCGGAGGCCATGCACGGAGGCCATTCTCGGAGGCCATGCACGGAGGCCATTCTCGGAGGCCATTCTCGGAGGTTCTTCTCGGAGGCCATTCTCGGAGGCCATGCACGGAGGCCATTCTCGGAGGCCATTCTCGGAGGTTCTTCTCGGAGGCCATGCACGGAGGCCATTCTC
>NC_061846.1:202232-207232 GCF_019202785.1 Penaeus chinensis
GAATAAGAAGGAGGAGAAAAAGAAGAAGAAGAATCGGGGGAGGAGGAGGACAAAAGAAGGAAAACGAGAAAGAGGTGGAGGAGGAGAGGAGGAGGAAGCACAGAATGATAAGGCGATAAGAGGGAGGCGGGAGAAGGCAGCGGGGGGCGTGGTTAAAAGGCGGAGGGTTGCGACCAGGGTACGAAGGGGGGAGGGCATGGCGGGGTGGCGACAGGAGGAGTTGAAACGGGGGGATGAGAGGGGGAGGGGGTGAGAGAGGGAAAGGAGGGGAGGGGGGAAGGGGAGAGGGGGGAGGGGGATCAAAGGCAAGGGAGAGGGGAACGGGAGGGGGGGGGGCGTGGGGTCAAGGGAAGGCCGCTCCAGGGGGGGTCGCGGCCCCCCTCCGCCTAACAGTCTGGACACATTAGATATTCTGCTTTTTTCATTGTCATCGATTTGTTTCAGTCTCGCGGGGGTCGAGGCGCTGACGGCGGCACTGCGCCTTTGTTTCCTCGGCCGTCCCGCCATTTTTCATCTTCGGAGCCCGATTTTATTGCATTCGGTTCCATTGTTGGGAACTTGATTAACGGCCATATATATACTATATACATACATATTTATAAACATATATGTATATATATATATATTCATATATACATATTATATATACATACTATATACATACACACACATATATATGTATATGTATATATGTATATATATATAATATATATTCATAAGTATATATTATATATACATACTATAAACATACATATATATATAAATATATATATATAATATATATTTATATTTATATATATAATAAATTTTCATATTTATATATATAATATATATTCATATTTATATATATAATATATATTCATATTTATATATATAATATATATTCATATTTATATATATATATGTGTGTGTGTTTGTATGGGTGTGTGTGTAGAGAGAGAGAAAGGGAGAGAGGGGGGGAGAGAGAGAGAGAGAGAGAGAGAGAGAGAGAGAGAGAGAGAGAGAGAGAGAGAGAGAGTTAGAGTGGGAGAGAGAGAGAGAGAGAGAGAGAGAGAGAGAGAGAGGAGAGAGAGAGAGAGAGAGAGAGAGAGAGAGAGAGAGAGAGAGAGGAGAGAGAGAGAGAGAGAGAGAGAGAGAGAGAGAGAGAGAGAGAGAGAGAGAGAGAGAGAGAGAGAGAGAGAGCGAGAGAGAGAGAGATCTGATTTAATAACATTTTTTACAGAACAATGTACATGCTTTGTAAAAAGCCAGAGTAAGATACCAAGGCATCTATCCAAAGTGGCTGAGCTATTTGTGTAGAGGCTGTCAATCAAATATTAGCGTTAGTTACATGTCTGAAGAGCTGTGCTATTATCACTGTATTAATATATCATCTGGCTGGTAAAAAAAAAAAAAAAAAAAAAAAAAGTATATATATATATACATATATATATCACTAATCATGTCAAAGACAAGACCAGTGTCTATAATAATGTTAATATAATCAACAAGTGCTAATCTGTGGACAGTACTTTTTGATCGATTGGATGCAGTCTTTATGCAACAGAGTAAGTAATGAGTGAGATTATGCGACTTGGGTGCCTTGCACAGTTTGCAGTGGTGATATGAAACAGGTTTTGCATCCAAAACTGCATCCTGTACATATTGTATAGTGTGCTGGTATCCTATGCGTAGCCTAGTCAATGTAACCTGCTATCTGTGAGACAGTCCCTGACAGACTTGATAGAGTTTGTCCATACCTAATGTCCCTGCAATTCTCTCGTAATGCCAGATAGTGCCATATCCGTCTTTATTCATCCCTTCAGTGGAGTCCAGACAGGAGTCTGATGCCAAGTATGGTGTCAACTTGGGTGACATGACTGTGATTAGAGGGGAGGTCGAGCTCTTTCCTCATGACGAGAACTTCAGCAGTCATTTGGGCTTCCAAGTATAATTCTCATGGCCTTGTTCTGTAAAACTTCAAGGGGTTTGAGGGCACTCGGTGGCAACGTACTAAGAATTGGGCTTGCATAGTCTATCATGGACCTAACAAGGGAGACATACATTAACCGTAGGGCACTCAGGAAGGCACCTACGTATCTGTTACTTATGTAATGCAATGGTCTTAAACGCTCAAGGCAACGTTCCTTGATGTTTTGAACAATATCCTTGGAAGAGCGAGAGTTGTGGGACATGAGGTGGGGAGCAGTCACCATAACACCAAGATATTTATAGATGTCAGTTCTTGCAATAGTCTGTCCACCTAACCCTGGAATGTAAGGTAGTTTACGAGCTCTGGAAATATGCTTAGCTTTGATTGGGTTGATCGTGAGACCAAGGGAAGCACACTTTTTGCTGAACCTCTGTAGAACATAATCCTCCAATCAAATGCCTGAATAAGAATGTCATCAGCATAGGATGCGATGCTGCATAGGTTTCCTTACTCAGTGTTGAGCTTGCAAAGAGAGTGCATAAGTATGTCAGTGTAAGGGACAATACTCCCCCTTGTGGAGTGCCTAATTCCAATTCGCCATAAGCGCTGTAGACGCCTTGGTACCACACGTTTGTTCTTCTTAAAGATAGATAATTCTTTATCTATAGCAGGAGCTTGCCCTTAACTTCTAAAAGCGTTAGTTCATATGGGATTGCAGTGGGGGAGGCTCTGTCGAATGCTCCCTTGAAATCTATGAAGTAAGAAGACTGTGCATTACTTCCATTTAGATACTGCGCTAGACACATTCGTGTTCCTCTCCCTTTTGAAAGCCAAAGCCAGATGGATGGATCAGGTCTTTGATCTGGTGGAGTAGACGAGTAAGGAGGATTCTTTCACAGGTTTTAGACAGGCAGGGCGTCAGAGAAATTGGTCTATATTCATCAGGCCGTCCTGGTTTTGGGAGGAGAAAGATGGTTGCCTGTTTCCAAGTGGTAGGCAAGATGCCTGCCGTGTAGGTTAAGTTGACGGAGACAGAGAGAAAGAGAGAGAGAGAGAGAGCCAAAGCAAGCGAGCGTTGGCGGCGAAGCCCCTGATCAAGGGCCCGCCTGGCCCTCCTCGCTTCCGACGCCTGCTCTCATGACAGGTCCCCGTGGCCGGAGTCCGCGCGCGCCGTCGGGCTACGGCGAAAATCTTTCCTTTCATTTATGTGTCCGTCTATTCATTCATTCACTTGTCTCCGTAATTCCATGCTCAGAGAGAGAGAGAGAGAGAGAGAGAGAGAGAGAGAGAGAGAGAGAGAGAGAGAGAGAGAGAGAGAGAGAGAGAGAGAGAGAAAGAGAGAGATACGAGACGAGAAGAGAAGTGAAGAGAGAGAGAGAAGAGAAGAGAGAGAGAAGAGAAGAGAAGGGATAGAAAGAGACAGAGAGAGAGAAAGAGAAGTGAAGAGAGAGAGAGAAGATAAGAGAGAGAGAAGAGAAGAGAAGGGTGAGAAAGAGACAGAGAGAGAGAAAGAGAAGGAAAGGAGACAGACAGACATACAGACAAGTTTCCCAATACAGATTCTAAATCTCATCTGTCATTACTGAGATCATATCAATTAAATGACGAGACGAAATAATCACCGGCGCTGTAATCTAATACATGACACGATGATCTTCCCGAGTCGACAAAGGTACGATCATTTCGCCGCTGATCAGATAATACGATAGCAAAGGAGGCGGTGATAGAGAGGACGCGATGCGGACGAGGATCGAGGAAATTGTGTCTAAAGAGGAGAGCGAGAGAGAGGGAGAGAAAAAGAGAAAGAGCGAGATATACATATGAGGGTGTCTGTGTGCATGTGTATGTGTGTGTGTATTTACTCACACACACACACACACACACACACACACACACACACACACACACACACACACACACACACACACACACACACACACACACACATATAAATATATATATATATATATATATATATATATATATATATATATATATAGATAGATAGATAGATATACATACACACGCATATATATGTATATATGCATATATATATATATATATATATATATATATATATATATGCATATATACATATATATGCGTGTGTATATATATATATGTGTGTGTGTGTGTGTGTGTGTGTGTGTGTGTGTGTGTGTTCATATATATATATATATATATATATATATATATATATATATATATATATATATATATATGTATGTATATATATATATATATATATATATATATATATATATATATATATGTGTGTGTATTTATATATACATGTATATATATTTATATATATATATATATATATATATATATATATATATATATATATGAATGCATACATACCCTTCACATACACACAGACACTCTCATATGTGTATATGTGTGTGTGTGTGTGTGTGTGTGTGTGTGTGTGTGTGTGTGTGTGTGTGTGTGTGTGTGTGCATGCATTACATGCTAGTCAGCCTACCCCACATGCACACATACTCTCTCCCTCTCGTGAACCGGCCACATAACAGCGACGCAGCAGCAGAAACAGGCGCACGCACAATGCACGCACAACCTTCATAAGCGTGGGAGTCAGAATCTCTCATCTTCATGACAAATATTTTGTTATTGGGTGTTTCCTCATACGTCAGCTGTTCTTCTCATGTCCGCTAACGGTCAGCAGGGCGAGGGAAGGGAACAGGTGTAAGCTGATAAAGGAAGTGATAGGAGGGAAGCGATGAGGGAGTTCCTGCCGTAGACATTGCCGGTTTAGGCCCTTCCTCCTCTTCTAAAGATTTATTCTCTCTTCTTCTTCTTCTTCCTTTTTTATTCATTTTCTCTCCTCTTTTCCTGGCTCATTCTTCTCTTTTCTCATTCTTCTTCTTCCCTTTCTTTGTTCATTTTCTTCCTCCCCCTCTCCTGTTTTTTTCTTTCTCTTTTCTTCTTCCCTTTCGTAATCTATTCTTTACTGCCTCTTCTCCAAGTTTATTTTTTTCTGTTTTTTTTTTCTTCTTCCTTTTCGATATTCATTCTGTCCCTCCATTCCCGTGATTCATTTTTTCTCTCTCTTCTTCTTCCTTCC
>NC_061846.1:228800-236300 GCF_019202785.1 Penaeus chinensis
AGACCGCGGGGTCAGTGGAAGTGTGAGGTTTATGAAGTAGAGAGTAAAGACAATATGGGATAAGAGAAGAATAAGGCATAATGAATAGGAAGCAATGTTAATGGCCAAATCAACGTTGGTATTAGAAGCATTACACTGCTAGCAGCAGTAGATGTATATAAATGTAGTTATAGTACGAGTAAAGTAAAGATAGCCATAATCCTAGTAGTAATAGCAGTAGTAGTAGTAGTAGTAATAGTAATAGTAATAGTAATAGTAATAGTAGTAGTAGTAGCAGTAATAGTAGTAATAGTAGTAGTAGTAACCCTAATAGTAGCAGTAGTCACAGTAGTAGTAGTGGCAGTAGTCATAGTAGTCATAGTCATAGTAGTAGTCACAGTAGTAGCAGTCGACCGTGACAGCCACCGCAGGGCCAACCGGGGTCGCGCTCCCACACCGGACCCGCTCGCGTCATCAGCCAATTAAAGGCCAAACGTAATTCGAAAAGCTAATAGCGATAATAAAAGAAATGATAGAAACTTGACTCATTCCTTTATTGCCTTAAGGTCGTCCGTTAGTCGCACCGTTGACGGGTTATGCTAACGGTGAGGATGATATTTCATTGAGTAACGAACGCTCTCTCACGGGCGGTGGAATTCGAGTGTGAATGAAATATGTAGAGACTGGAATCTGATTTATTAATTTCGTTCTAGTGAAAGAGGGAACAGGGGCAGAGGGAGAAGAGAGGGGGAGAAAGGGAAGAGAAGGAATGCTTAGGAGTCTGCCTGAAAGCGAAAAAAATAATATTTACAGCGAAATAAGAGAATTATACTAACAGTACCAATGATAAAGAGATGATAATGACAGGGACATAAAGAGAAAGAGAAAGAGAGAGAGATAGAGAGATAGATAGATAGATAGATAGATATATAGATATATAGATAGAGAGAAAGAGAGAGAGAGAGAGAGAGAGAGAGAGAGAGAGAGAGAGAGAGAGAGAGAGAGAGAGAGAGAGAGAGAGAGAGAGAGAGAAAGAGAGAGAAAAAAAGAGAGAAAGAGTGAGTGAGTGAGTGAGTGAGTGAGTGAGTGAGATAGAGAGAGGAAGAACAAACCACAAGAGAACCACCCGAAGAAGAATAAACAATAGACGCTTGAGAGAAGGAGATGGAGGAGCAGAAAAGCCGAAGAAAGAGAAAACAGGCGTAAGAAAGACGGAGATGAAGTAATAAAAGAAAGAGACAAATGGAATGGGGGAGGAGGGGGGACAGGACAAGAAAGAGGAGGCGAGGAAGAAAGAGGCGGGAAGAGGGGGGAGGGAAGAGGGGGGGGGGGAGGAGCTGATGGAATAATGACGGCTTCGTTAGCGCCGGTTTGGCCGCGCGGCGACGCCCGCCCGGTGGCCACTTGGCCGCCCGCTCTGTTGCCCTCGCTGCAAATGCCCTGCTGCCCTTGCCGAAAAGAGCCCTGTTTCCCTTCTCTGAAAGAACCCTGTTTCCATTGTTGGTAACGGCCCTATTTCCCTTGTCTGAAAGAGCCCTATTTCCCTTGTTGGTAACGGCTCTGTTTCCCTTGTCTGAAAGAGCCCTATTTCCCTTGTTGGTAACAGCTCTGTTTCCCTTGTCTGAAAGAGCCCTATTTCCCTTGCTGGTAACGGCCCTGTTTCCCTTGTCTAAAAGAGCCCTGTTTGCCTTGCAGGAAAGAACCCTCTCACCCCTCCCCCTATTAAAGGAAGGGGGGAGGTGGAGAGGGGACGGGGCCACAACTCTGCCCCTGGAGGAAGAAAGAGGAGGGGGAGCAAGAGGAGGAGGGGGGGAGATGGAGAAGTAGAAGGCGTAGAAGGAGGAAGATAAGAAGCGGAGGAGAAAGAAGAAATAGGAGGAGGGGCGTTTTTGATAAGCCCTCTCGCCACCTTCGCGAGCGGAGGCCGTCTCTCCTCGCCCCTTCGTTGCCGTTGACATTCTCTTCATCAAATAGAGCTCGCGGTGTCGCTGTGACCTTGCTCGATATTCCTCTGAGATAAAGCTCACTATCTCTCTGGAATTGAACTCACTGTCTTTATGGAATCGGGGCCGCTGCCCTTTTCGCTTGCAAGATTAAATGCTCTTAAAGTAACTAATATGCAAATATGACTTGCAGTTTCGCCAAAAAACGGACCATCGACTAAAACTTAGGCTCATAATCTTATATAGATAATCTATTCAGTGAAACTATATCTCGTAGAGATGAGGTTTTCTAGCTAACTGAAAGTCTCGTGGCGAAACAGGGCCCCGCCTCCTCCCGGGTCCAGAATCCCTGAGCCTCAAAGCACATAACAAAAACTCCCGAATCTAGTAAAAGGTTCATTCACACTAAACAAAAGCTTCCTCTCATAAGTGTTTCACGAGGAGCGAACTTTACCCTTTTATTATAGATAAAAAAATCCTTAATCAAACGTCCCTTTAACTAAATCTTTCTCGCGTTGCTGAACCGCTCTCTGTTCTTGGCACTGTGGTAAGGCTGACCCTTGACCCCGACCCCAAGCCCTAAGTGCACGTCCCTGACACTCACCTCGAGTCCCAGCGCGATGTCCTGGCAGAGCGATGACGGGAGGTCGTCCTCGAGTGCCACCACCACGCCCTCGTAGCCGTTGTTGCGTAGGACGACCTTGGAGGCGGAGCAGCAGGCGGTCAGGGTCGCAAGGAGCGACGCGACGAGCGCCACTCGAGACGTACTCCTCGAGGGCCAGCTCGGGGCCCTGGACTCAGCCATTTCGCGGTTCTTGTCCCTCGGCGCCTTGGAGAGTGACGTCACTGGACCATCACTGGCGCGGGGCTCGGGTCAACGTCTCGCGAGGAGCCGCCTCCTCTCTTCGCCTCTCGAGGCTCGTCCTCGGGCTGCTCCTTCGGCCTTCGTGTGTGCTCAGGCCGTGCCAGGGGGAGGGCGGAGGGGGGAGGGCCCGTTAGGTGCGTCCATGTGTGAAGTCGCTCCTCGGTGCGCGCGGCGACTCACTCGATTTCACTGCGGTTCGCAACGACCAGACTCGTTATATCTAATCAAGAATAACTGTTACCACTTTTATTTCTTTGCCCCTGAAAGAGCGTTCTCAAGCCTTGCGAATATCGATTATGAATCAAAATATTTCCGTGTACAATCCAGTAGTTTTCATGACACTCGTTATCATCGCCACACAGTATCTAATGAACGACCGTTGATTGATTTCAGAATAATAACAACATCTACTCAGTCGTCTGTCTTCTCGGGTCGTTCTGAAACACTCTTCGAGTCAAACTGAAGCGAGAGACAAGGAGCGTCACAGTCTCCCTCCGAAGTCTCGCGGTACACTGAGATTAGATGTGATGCCGAGCGGAACATCCAATCACGGCGAAGAAAACGGAGGCTGGGAGGCCCTCGCACCGCCGCTGCCAGGCGTACGAGAAAGGGTTAAATTTCTTGCAACTGTTCTATGGACGAGGATTTTTTTTCTGGTAGTTAGAAAAGGGAAATGCGGCCAGTTGTATTACTAGAATAGCAAGAATATATTTAATAGACTTTATTAAACCAATATGACTCTTATCCTTTCTAATTTTGAACCAGTTTCATTTTGCAATGGCAGAAGCAATAGCAGTCGATGCAATGCCGAGATAGCTCGCACCTGAATTGCTGTAAACGGAGCGAGACACACATGGCGTGGCCACCAACGCGATCGGAGAACGCGCGAGACAAAATTTGTTTAGCGAACGATGGCGACGACCAAATTAGGCTGATAGAAGTGAAATTCCCAATATCGAGACTTGAGCGAGGGTGGGGGGGGGGGGGGGGCTGAATTGTCTTCCAAGCTGCGAGGATCTCAGTCTGCTCCCTCCTCGCCCCTCCATCTTAAGATATATGGAAAAGCTTTCTTACTTAAGTCAGTGATTAAGTACAAGCTCTAGTATGGAGGCGGCCAGACAGACTCCCAGGAGTGCGCCTCATCAGGCCATTTTTGACCGTCTGTCCCCCGTCATAAGGGCGAAGATTTTGCGTTCACCCTTGCCCAAACCAATGTTATGTGTCTAAAAAAACTGGATTTTATTATTGTAATTTTTTGTTCCATCTCGAGGTTCTAAAAAATGTTTTTACAAATTTGGAAGGAATATAACATTCCAGAAAAGGATGAGGTTCCGTTCCATGCATAAAATAACTAAACAGGTTTTTTGGGGAGCTCTATCACCTGCCGATGTTCAGTGCGAATCTTGCGAATCATCACTGGCTTGATTCCTATATCCATAGCCCTTTCACTAGGTTACTTTTTGTTGTTTTATGTCTATCTATTAATCGATATAGCCATCTCGACTACTGATATTCATACCTATTAATGTCGTGTCTATCTATCTATTTATATGTGCACACACATATAAATACACACACACACACACACACACACACACACACACACACAAGCACACACACACAGAGCAGTGTGTGTATATCTGTATGTGTGTGTGTGTGTGTTTATTTCGGTGGGTTTGTTAAACTAGTGCGAAACCTTATACGGACATGCATATACACAGAAATAAATACATGTCTATCAGTCTAGACACGTATATCTAGCGGGTAAGTAGATAACTAAATGCGGACAGATATGCATTTACTCCCGTGTGTATACGGGGTTGTGCTTTTAAATATAGTGAACGAGTGTAGGCATATCTAGTGTGTGTGACTGTTACTAGTGATCAGTGTTCGTGTGTACATCATAAATACTCTCATTGATATCTGTACGTGCAGTACCTACACATGTATCTACAACATCTGAGTGTGTGCGTGCGTCTACAAAAGCAAACAATAAAAGTATATGCGTAAAGAAAATAAAAATACTGATTTAAGTTCCATGTGTGTACACAAGTTTGTGTGTGTATTTCCTTGGTCGCCTCCGGCTCATTCACATCCGCCAAGAACTCTGCTTTGTTCACATCTCATGAGAGTCGCAACCCCCTTCTCTCGTTCACATCCCAGAGTCAAAACCCCCCTCTGCTCCTGGCCACATCCCTCAAGAGTCAAAGCCCCCCACCATTTTCTTCTCAAGAGAGTCACTCTGCCTCGTTCACATCCCCAAGAGTCGCACCCCCCTCTTCTGTCGTTCACATCCCCCAAGAGTCACCCCACCACTACCACCCCCACTCCCCTCGTTCACCTCTCCCTGGAGTCGCAGCGCCGTGTTAACTGCCGCGCTCTTCATCAATCTCATTAGCGATCGAGTCACGGAACGGAACAGAAGTGTTAGCAGAAGGCAGGGGATGGGGAGGGGGGGGGGAGAAGGAAGAGTGGGAGGGGAGGAGTGATGGAAGAGGAAATGGGGGATGGGAGAGGAAGGAGGAGGAAGAAAGGGGAAATGGGGAAATATAGAGAGAGGAGTGAGAATGAGTAGAGACAAGGAAGAAGCAAAGGGGAAGGTGGCGGGAATGTAGGAGGAAGAACGAGGAGAGAGAGAGAGAGAGAGGGGGGGGGGGTGGAAGAGGGTATAGAGAAAGTTGAGGAAGAGGAGAGAGAGAAAGCGTAGGGGGAGAAGGAGAGAGAAAAGGAAGAGATAAAGAATGTAGCCGCTGTTATGAACATCGGCATGGCGTAGCTGCTGGCATCAGCATCACGCGTATATCATCCCCTCTAGGACTTGGTTGACGTTTTCCTCATGGGTTGCGATAAGGATAATGCCATAGCCGTGCTCCTCCGTTTGTATATATGTGCTGAATTAGGCCTTGTCCCTAGTGTTGACGTATATATGGAAGGAAGGTTGTCTCACGAAAGGGGGACATCACAGGTTTATAGAGCAGTTTGAGAGTGAATACTGGCTCGACAACACGTACATAAGGACCGATCTGAGGACTTTTGTTAAAGGCCTTGACTGTTCCCGCTATGCGTATGTATCATACACATTCATGTATAGATATAGATTAGTGTCCGTGTATGTTGTTGTTTACCTTAAGCAGTAGGGTATAGTGATATTCTTAGCAACCAGTAAAATGTATTATTTCTATAGTTGTAATATTATAAGTACTGATATAATCTTGTTGGTGATTCTAAGTCGAATTGTAACAGTATGTATGATTATTATTGTATTATTATTGTATTGATTACAGGTTTGACCGCATTCCAATAAATCGGGAAGCGAGTTCGACGCAGTGGTATCAGTCACCGTGAGTTAACACAAATAATCTGAGCGCAAGAATTGGCGTTTACAGAGAAAACGGAGGAAGAGGAGAGAGAGAAAGCGGAGGGGGAGAAGGAGAAAATGGAGAAAGCGAAGGAAGAGGAAAGAGAGGAGGCAAAGGAGGGGAGACAGAAAGCGGAAGGGGAGAAGGGGGAAAAGGAGAGGGAATAAGCGAACATCAGGAGGAAGGGGGAGGGAGGGCTGTCAGCAGGGGCGAGGGGCGCCCCCGCGCGGGCGGCGGGGGCCGGAAGTCGCCGTGGCGGAGGGAGCGGGCGGCGCCGGCGCTGCTGTTGCTGCCAGTGCGATTTGTTATTATTGTTATTAGTAGTATTATCACTGATGTTATAATAACAATATGATAATACTTATAAATATTACTATTATTAATATTATTACTATCATTATTATTATTAGTTGTAGTATTATTAGTTGTAGTAAAACCCTTCACTTACCTCCGACAAGTGAAGGGTTTGAGCTGTTCCAGTGCCTCTATGGAGAGGGCTGTACGCAGAGAGTGGGCAGTTCAGGTCATCCCTTTTTTTCGGAATTTCTTGAGGACTGGGCTTGCCAGGCATTTTCTCAAGATGTCTCCTCCAACTCTTGTTGATCATCCCGAATGCGGCTACAATTGTTGGGGCTGCAGCTGACCTGAGGTGCCACGTCTCTTCTGTTTCGATTGCAAGATCTTTAAATTTACTTAACTTCTAATACTCTTTGACTGCTATATTCCGGTTATTAGGGTCGCTCATGTCAGTCTGGAGGCAAATTTTACTCCTAAAGTCTTTGCTAATAGTGTGGCGCTTTGCCTGAAGGGTTTGGGCATTTCGGACAGGGATCCCAGGAAGTGGAAACGTTATCATTTTCTATTACTGATTGTGGGTGTTCATACCAGTTGGTGGGAGTTGGTAGTTATTGCATATTTTCCATTGCAAATATTGACCTACTCTATCGTGGCGATTTTAGTACTTCTTTGGTGGTAAAACTGAGCAACTTGAAATAACTGTCTCGGTGAATCTGACACGGAACATTTAGCATCAACGCCGTTTATAAAGACATTTGCTTGGTAATTCCGTGAAAATAAACTTTGATCTTGAAGCCTTCAGTGTCTGCCTCAAGTGCGGACTTTCAAGCGCAATTCGTCCAACAAGTGATTCCAACGCCGGTGCTCAGGAAGGTGTTTCCTGCCGCATATTTTGGCTTCTTGTTTTTGTACGCATAGTTTGCTTTCTTTTCGTCTGCTTACTTTGGCTTCTTTTCGTCTGCATATTTTGATTTCATGTGTTCGTCCGCATAAATTGGCTTCTTGTTTTCATCCACAAAAATTGGCTTATTTCCTCCACATATTTTGACTTCTTGTT
>NC_061846.1:254795-259795 GCF_019202785.1 Penaeus chinensis
ATGTATGTATGTATGTCATCTGTAGGACATGTATGTATGTATGCGTGTGTGCGTGCGCGCGCGGCCTCCCCTGAGCAAGAGGAGGAAGCGAGCGCGCGAGGCAGCGGAAAGCGGCACGGGGATGGGAGCGAACGATTGAAATTCACCGTCGCCGCTGCAGACTCTTAGGTCGCCAACCCCACTGCCGCCCGTCGAGAAAATCGCCCTTAAGGCAGAGCGCCGTACGGCTGTGGCTCGCGCGGCCGCCGCCAGAAGCTGTGGGTCGAGAGCCTCTGCTGTTGATTCAATTGCAGCGCCCGGGCGGGGGGGGGGGGGGGGGGGGGGAGGCAAAGGGCGAGGGAGGGGAGGGAGTATAACACAAGAGATCGACGCCGTTGTAGCGCTTGTGTTACATTTATCATTATAACTCATCATCATTATCACCATCATCAAAATCATCATTATCATCACAATCATCATTATTATCATCATGACAGTCGTTATCATCATCATCACAATCATCATTATTACCATTATCATTATCTTCATCAGTCATTATCATCATGATTATCATCATCATCCTCATCCTCATCATTCCCATGACCCTCGATCGTTCGCGTCCGCCCAGCCCTAACCGAGCGCTCCCCCGCAGGTGACGCAGCTGTGTGACGAGGGCAGCCACGCCCGTGAGGCGCCCACCCGCCACAACCTCCTCTGCGGCGGCCGCTCCGTGTGGGAGGTGCTGAGGGCGAGCCCGGACTTCCAGAACAATCGGTAAGGCTTGTTGGCAGTGGCCGTCAGAGAGTTGTTGTCTTCTGGACTCATTTCCCGCGGAGGGCAGTTGCCAGAGCTCAATCGTGTTGCTTTCCGCAGGAACGTCGAAGGGGCGCTGGCGGAGAGCGGCGTCGCCCTGCGCTACGTGCGCGCGCAGCCGCCCAGGATCGTCCTGCTTGTCGACGACACGGACGTGATGAACGTGCAGGTGAGTGCGTGTGTTTTTTATTGTGTCGTTGGTGCAATCGGCTTCGAGCTCGCCCCGCTCACCTTCTTGCTGGAACTGACCGCCTCTTGTACGTCCGCAGAAACGGTGGGAGTTCGTCCGCAAGGCTGTCCGCAAGGTGGTCACCTACGACGTCCCTGACGGCCACAGCGTTGGGCTCGTCGTGTTTGACTCCGCAGCGGCTACCAAGTACCCGCTGACGCGGCTGACCGACGGCGCCACGCGGGAGAAGGTGGGGTCGTCCCTCCCCCGGAATCCGTCGCAGGAGCCGCGCCATAAGCGCTGCCTCCTGTGCGGCCTGCGGGAGGCGCTGCGGATGTTGCGGCAGGACGGGCCAGGCGGCGGCGCGGGCCACGTAGTGCTAGTGACGGCCGGTGGTGGAGAGCCCCTGGACGCCGCCCGCGCCGACGAGGCGTCCCGCGCCCTGACCGCGGCCGGCGTCGTGCTGCACGCTATCGTGTACCCGCTGACCGAGAAGTACCCGACGCCGGGCGCCGGCCTGGAGACCGTGGCGGCGCTCAGCGGCGGCCGCACCTACATCGTGCCCGACCAGGGCATCGGCGCCGACTCCAAGCTCAGCATGTACTACAACCTGCTGGACTCTCTGTACACGGCGCTGGCTGGCGTGACGGGCCCGTCCGTCCTGCCGGTGAAGGTGCACGCGGCGGAGCACCCCGGGGGGCGCGTGGCCGTGTCCCAGGGCACCTTCGCGCTGGACCCGCACTTGGGCGCCGACACCGTCTTCGCCATCTTCTACTACCACGTAACCCACGTCGGGAACCTCATCCACCTGGTCAGCCCGCAGGGGCAGGTCATCGACACGGCCAACATGCAGAAGGAGGATGCCAACATCAACATGATCACCGTGAGGCTGGCGGAGGCGCAGGCCACGGCAGGCCAGTGGCACTACAAGGTGGAGAACAGGGCAGACTCCCACCAGGCGCTCTACGTGCAGGTCACCTCGCGCCCGCGCGCCCGCACAGGTGCTCCTCATGTGGCCGTGCGCGCCTGGACCAGCCACCCGCTGTCATTGGTCAACGCCAGCGACATCTCGCGCCCCCTGGCACTGTTCGCCGAGGCGAGGGTGGGCGTGGCCCCCATCGAGGGCGCCAAGGTCACCGCCACCGTCACCCGCCTCGGCTACACGGACAACGGCACCCTGCACGAGCCGCACAAGGTCGCACTGTACGACGACGGCCTCACAGGTGAGTCCCTCTCTCTTCTCTTTGGTCGTTCGTAATGTCTCCTCTGTCTTGTGGCCCCTCCCCTCCTGCCAATCCCCCCGACAGAGCCCTATGCCCAGCAGGGCCCTCTCCTCGCCCCACCAGTGCTAACCCTTGGCCCCGAATGACTCCTCTTACCAGGACCCCCCCCCCCCCACCACGGTCCTCCAAGCCTCACTAAAACCATGTCTCTCCTCAGGTCCCGACATGGCGCGCGCAGACGGCGTCTACTCCCGCTACGTGCCGGGCCTCGCCGCCGCCAAGTACAGCGTGCGGGTGGACGTGGAGGGCGAGATCGAGGGCGAGGTGTTCACTCGCCACGTGCGGCTGGGCGTCGTGGATGTAGTGGGCGTCCTCCCTGCCCTCGACGTCATTCCTCCCGCCCGCGTGGTGGACCTGCGGGCGTCCGTCTTGGCAGGCAGCGGCGGCCGCGTGGCCTTCAGCTGGACGGCTCCGGGAGGCGACCTGGACTACGGCGTGGCCGACCGCTACGTGGTGATGGCGTCCCGCGACCCCGCCCAGTTCCGCGAGGGCGGCGGCCGCCTGTTGGAGGGCTGGCCGGCGCCCCTGCCTGCTCCCGCCCTGCAGCAGCACACCCTGCTCTGGCCGGACTTCGGCGTCGTGCACTACGTAGCGCTGTATGCGGTCGACGAGCAGGGCAACACGGGCGCCCTCAGCAACGTCGTGAGCGTGTTCGTGCCTGCGCCGCCCTCGACCACGCCCGCGCCCCCGCCCGCGCTGCCCCCGGTGCCCCCCGCCAACACGTCGGCCGTGAGGGAGGGAGGCGCAGGCGAGCCAGTGCTGGCGGCCCTGGACACGCGCCAGCTGGCCGTGGTGTTCGGCTGCGTAGGCGGCTTCGTGGCCCTCGTGGCGCTCGTCGCCTGCTACTGCCTGGCCGCCCACCGTCGCCAGCGTAGGTCGGCGCAGGCCAAGAAGGCGCACGAGGCCTACGCTGTGGCGGCGGCCGCCCCCGCCAAGCTGGGGCCGCCGCAGGACTTCCCCGACGGCGGCAAGGCCCCCGCCAAAGACGCCCTCGGCAAGGACTACATGAGCCCCGTGGAATCGTGGTCGGCGTCGCAGCTGCTCAGCAGCCGCCACGACCCGAAGCGAGGCAGCCTGTCGGCGCGCTCCGACGACGCCTCCGACCACAGCGCCTCCACCAAGAAGAGCTATGGCGACTCCTCGGCCGCCAACGACTTCTACGCCGACACGAGCGCTTACCCGTATCGGCACGACGCCTTCCTCGGCCACTACCCAGGCCCCGCCGACCAGTACCCCGTGCCCTCCGACCACTACCCGCCGCCCGGCCACGCCTACCCGACGCCCACAGACGGATACCCCGCCCCCTCCGAGGGCTACCCGACCACGCCCACAGACCTGTACCCGAGCGAGGGCTTCCCGGCGGCGGCGGAGGCGCGCCCCTACGTGAGCTCCCCGCCGTCCGAGTCCTTCCTGTCCGTCTCGTGCGAAATGCTGCCGCCCTCGCACGGCCCGCCGGCCTACGCCGCCTACCCCTCCTACGACGCCTCCCTCAGGTCCTCCACCTCCTCCAAGGTGCCGCCCCCCATCCCCCCCAAGCCCAAGCTGGTCTACACGCCCGAGCCCTACATCTACGACGCCCACGCCCACGACGCCCCCGCGCCCGCGTCGCTCCTCGCCGCCGAGAAGAGGGTGCGGAACGTAACGATGGTTTAGTGGCCTCGCGGGGCGCCCTCGGGAGCGCCCTCGGGAGCGCGGCGGCGTCGGGTGGAAGGCGGGCCTCAGTCGCGCACCCAGCCCGCCGCACTCTGCTGGAATAGACGCCCACACTGAACAAGCAGAGCAAATACGGAGGCAATAGCAAGGTATCCGATGTCATTATCTCAAAATCGAACGCCAATAAAGGGAGGTTAGGCTGCAGTGGCACGGGCGACAGAGGCGACGGCTCGTGAAAAGTCTCGTCGCGCTGTCTCGTTGTTCCTTCACGGGTGAAGTGAGAGAGAACTGGACTCGCGCAAGTCGGGACACGGCTGCCCCGGGGGCCTTCAAAGACCAAGCAACATGTTGCGTGATAAACAAGGCGAAACAAATATATCCAACAATGTGCATTATATGTTATTATTGTTAGTTATCATCGTTATCATCCTTTTATGATATATTCTTCTTTTCGGCTTCCTCTTTCTCACGCGAAGTTGGCTCCAGCCTTCCTTTCGCCTCCTCCGCCCGTGGGCCCAGCCCGCGGATCCGGGGTGGCCGGGCTGGGCCTCTGCCGAAGGTCACCCTGGCCACTGCCTTGGGACTGAACGTGTAACTGAAGGTGTAAATGGCCTCTGAACGGTCAAAAGCGAACTGACAGGTATGACCTGAGTCCAGGTCCCCATTACCCCACCCCCCCCTTGTCGTCGGCCTTCGTGTATCTTATCTGTGATGACAGCGGGTGCGGCTCCCGCGGCCTTGTGACTGCCGGCGCTGTCCGAGATGCGCCGGGACGAGGATACGCAGGCGAGAAACTGTAAAGAGTGAGCATTTATCTCAAATGTAAATATGTTTTCATCTAAGTGCAAATGAAAGAGTCTAAGAAGTCTCATCTCTGTATATATTTTTGTATTATAATATATCGTTATATGGGAAGTCAGTTATTTTTTGTTTGTATATGTATATACAAAATATTATAGTACGTAAAGTATGATTGAAAGTATGTGCTGATAGCTATATATATATATATATATATATATATATATATATATAAATATATATATATATATATATATTATATATATATTATATTTTATATATATATATATATATATATATATATA
>NC_061846.1:267295-272295 GCF_019202785.1 Penaeus chinensis
GCACCAGGCTAGCCAGCGGTGACAGCTGTAAGCGAGAAGGCATGCAGAGCGCTTAATACTATCTAGGCTACCACAACATCGCTTCACATCACCCTGAGCATGAAGCACCCACCCATATGATTATCATTATAAAGGGTTTATGTAAATTGTATGTAATGTACGACTATGGTTTTGATGATTCGAGATCATGAATACAATCATTTTGTAACATAGATATATTTTCTAAATTGAATTGTTTACACTCGATCCCCCTTGACTGTAAAGCGCATATGAGGCGGTATAGCCTCCCCTGTTACCGCTGACTCTGCTTGCGATAGCATTACATTGCATCTACTGTGTATTTGATTTTTTAAAGTGTTTTATTCGGTTATACAGTGGTATTAGTATTAATTTTAAATATTATTCGCAGTCTTATTGTAGCGCATGTGACAGCTGGAGATTAATCCAAGATTTGCGTTGCTTCAGGCGCTCGTTCCTCTTTTGTGATCGTGAATTATATTGTGTATGTTTATGGGTTGGGAAATATAAAAGGAATGAATTGAATATGTTAAAATTAATATCCATTTCCCTCCAAATTAATCAGTGATAGGACATTTGAGAATTATTAGACCAATTAAAAGAAAATCCTTATAATTATTGGTATCATTACTATTGTTAGTTTTATCTTTACTCTTTTTATTATTGTCATAATAATAATAATAATAATAACAATAATAACAATACTATTAATATTAGTGATGATAATAATAATGGTGATTATAAAATGAATAGCAACAATAACAATAATGATAGTAATAATAGCAATAGTAATCATAATGGTAATAATGATAGCAGTAATAATAACAACAATAAATAAAATAAATGAAAATAATATAAGAAATAATAACAATAACATTACTACTAATAATGCTAATAATAATATTGAAGAAGATGGTGATGCTGATGATGATAGAAAAATAACAATAACATTAAGAATAATTGTAATAATAATGACAACAACAAGAGCAATAATAATATTAGTAACGATAATCTTATCATTCTAATTATCAATATCACTATTGTTGCTGTTTTTGTTCTTGTTGTTATTACTATTATTATTGTTATCATCATTATTATTATTATTATATTATTATTAACAATAATTATAATAAAATTAACAATAATGATAAAAATATTATTATTATTATCATTATTATTATTATTATCATCATTATTAACAATTATGATAATAATATCACTAAATATAACAATAATAATATCAATAATTAATATTTCTATTACTAGTATTATCATTGTGGTGTATCAACTAAGTGCATCTGTAGCTAGGGGTCCCGCACTATGAACTCCCTTAGAAATGTCCCCTCATGTACAGATCCCCTTGAGGTGTGGTAGCGTGGAGGGGGGGGACTCTGCATGAGAACTATTTGGGGGCAAGTTCCAGTGTGTATCTCCTTAATATTCATTCATAGTAAACACTGAATAAAACATATGAAAATAATATATAAAACCAGGTAAAGCAATGAAGAAATATAAAAGACCCTATAGGTAATTTAAAACTGCCGTGAACAAATAAAAGCGACTTCAAAATGAAGTGCTAAGCTAAAGGCTGACATTAACTGCTACAAAAAAAAAAAGGAGCCGTAGATGGTCCTTAGGCAAAAGGCCTTTAACTAATAATTTTAAAAAGTTGCTAAAGCACAGCGACACAAACACTGAAGGTGCATCTCAAAGGAAAGTAAAAAATAAGGGCAAAGGCTAAGAGTAAGCAAAAGCACGGCAGAATAAAACAAGCACAAGAATAAAAGCCAAGTCCTGAGGGGATAGTGAATAAAAGTTAATAAAATAAAAGTAAAACCATTGGAAGAAAATAGCAAGGCATCACTAAATGAATATGTTTCTTATAGAAATAGAGATCACGTCCAGCTCCTAGTAAAATAAGAAATATCAGGCTCTCTAGACTTAACTTCTCTTTGTGTAGCTGTAGGTATGGTATCCGGTGTTCTCAGGTCAAAAGAGGGGCAATAACACACACTGACTGCTATAGACTGACTGTATTTGGCGGTAAAACTGGGTTGTATATATACACTCTGTGACGTCATCAGCCACGTAAAATGAAAATACTATAAAAAACAGATTACAATTTTAAAAAAATACCAGGAAGGTTGTCGTAATATGAACTAAGAGAAAACACATACAAATAAGAAAAAATATAATAATTTAGGTGACCATAAATACGACTTCGAAAAGATGTCGTACCTTCACTCCATGAGAAGTTAGCAAGCAAACTAAATAACTTATGAAAAAAAAAAAAAGTAAAATAAATAGCTTAAAACAGTGACTAAGAACTCAATAAAATTATCAAAGAACTGGTAAAAGACAACACGGTAAAAACGAAAGTATATATAAAGAAACAAAGAGAACGGCTATCAGGCAGACTGAAACAAAAGCCAAAGAGGAAAAACAAAAAAAAAACACAAGGACAAAACACACAAAAAGGATAATAAAAAGAGAGAACCGCGCACAGACGAGGACGCGACTTCGAGCGATAAATCCGCGGGAGTGAGAGACATTGTAGGATGCTCGCGGGAAGGGTTGCACAATGAGAAGGTTCCTTACATCATCATTATTATTTTTGCTATTTTTATTATTACTAATCTTATTATTGTTATAATGATAATAATAATAATGATGATAATACAATAACAGTAATAATGATGATAATGAAAATGATAACAACAATAATATAATAATATAATAATATTAATAATAATAACAATAATGATAACAATAATAATGGCAATGATAGCGATTAAGATAATGACAATCAAAAGAATAATAATAATAAGTTGAAGAAGAAGAATGATAATGATAATCATTATAATAATAATAACTAATAATAATAATAATAATAATAATAATAATAATAATATTAATAGCAATAATTAAAATAATAGTAATAATAATAAGATTATTAATAATAACAATAATAATGATAAAGTAAAAATAATGATAATAATAACAATAATAATAATGATAATAATAATAATTAAGAAACAGCAATCAAGATGAAAATAATGATACTGTTACTAATAATAATTATAATAATCATAATAATAATGAGAATAACAATGATAATGATAATGATAGTGACAAAGATAACAATGATGATAACGATAATAAAAATTAAAATAAAGGAAATAATGATAATAATAATATCAATAATAATAATAGCAACGATAATGATAATGATATTAATAATGATAATAATGATAATGATAATAATAATAGCAATAATTATGATAATGATAATGATAATAATAATAATGAAAATAATAAAATGATATTAATGATAATGATAATAATTATAATAATAATCATAATAATAATAACAATAATAATGATAATAATAGTATTAATAATAATATTGATAATAATAACTACAACAACAAAAATAATAATAATGATAATAATAACAATAATAAAATTAACAGTAATAACAATAATAATAACAACTACAACAATAATACTGATAATAATAATAATATAAATAATAATAATAATAATAATAATAATAATAATAATGATAATACTAATAATAATAATAATAATAATAATAATAATAATGATAATAATAATAATGATAACAATAATAATAATAATAATAATAATAATAATAATAATAATAATAACAACAACAATAATAATAACGATAATAGTGACAATGATAAATGGTAATAAAATTAATAATATTCATATTATGATAATAATAATAATAATAATAATAATGATAATAATAATAATAATAATAATAATAATAATAATAATAATAATAGAAATGATAATAATGATGATTACGATGATGAAAATAATATTGATGATAACAATAACAACAATTACAACAACAACAACTGTAGCGTCGTCGTCTGGTCGTGTATGCCCGACGCGCTATTAATACAATAGTCTACGTTAAAACTGGAGGGTAGCTCTGGCCGCTCGATTTCAGCTCCGTTTAGCTTATCATCAAATATATCTTATTCAATTGTAAATATAATTATATGCTTTGTTGGTTATTATCTGTATATTTTAAAAAGCTGACTGGCTGGACTGCAGCATAGGATTATCATACTTAATTACTGGTTAACAATTTATTAGATAATCTTAAGTTACAAAAAAATATATACATTTCACTCGTGCCACAAGAAAATGCTCTTTAGCTGTTCTTTCGTGCTTGCGCCAACACCACCACAAAATACAGAGAAAATACTTAGCTGTTGATTATTTTAACGAAATCCGGGGGGGGGGGGGGTGTCAACAAGAGCGTGTGTCCAGCCAGTCGTGAGCGTGACCTCCCGCGCCCTTGAAAATCACTGCAAGGGGCACGACCTAGAACGGCTCTGATTGGCTGGGGCGACACGCCCGTTAACCTGATTGGTCTATACGTAATTCGGGGGTATATCTTTTAGAAATAAAATTATGTGGCATAGAGTACTAAAAAGTAATGTAGAAAAATGTGGCAATAAAAAGCATCTTACAAAGCATCTAGGGAAATAGATAAATACATTAATAAAGAGATATGTTCGTATATTTGTAAATCATAAGCCAGGTGGACCTCCGGGTACACTACAACAACAATTATAATAATAATAATAATGATAATAATAATAATAATAATAATAATAATAATAATAATAATAAAAATAAAAATAGAAATAATAATAATGATAATAATGATAATAATGATAATAATGACAATGATAATAAGGATGATGATGATAATAATAATGATAATAATTATAATTATTAATCATTACTATTGTTATTATTATTATTATTATTGTTATTATTATTATCATTATTATTATTATAATGATAATAATGATGATAATAATAATAACAATAGTTATACCAGTAATATTGAAAATTATAATTACTATTTTCATAAAAGTGATGATAATAATAATAATAATAATAATAGTAATATGGACGACCTGAAGTTATAC
>NC_061846.1:277295-279795 GCF_019202785.1 Penaeus chinensis
GATAAATAATGTCAAGGAGGAAAAAGGGGAGGGGGGGAGGGGAAAAAAAACCGAACCAAGGGTTGTTTCTGGTGGGGGGTCAAGGACAGGGGGGATAGGTTTAGACCGTCGTGAGGGGGAAAGGGGGCCAGGGACTGCGGGGGGTGAGCTGGGAGTTTTTTCGGGGAGGAGGCGGCAAGGTTGGGGAGAGGGGCCCGGGAAAAATCGGGGGACCGCTCCCTTTAGGATTTTCCCAAGTACCGTGAAAGGGAAAGGGTGTTCACATCCCTCCTACCAGCCGGTACGTTCCCCAGGAGGGAACAGCAAAGGCCGGAAAAGGGAATCCCCTGGAATGTTTCAGAACATTTAAAAAAGAGGAAGGAAGCACCTGTCCTCGAGGCAGTCGCGGAGGAAAAAAATTTATTTTCTGTCGAGCCGTGGCGGGGGAAGAATCCCCGTAAGACGAAAGGCAGGAAAACCCGGTCAGGGGAAAGGGGGCAAAATGAGAAGGGGATTTCTTTTTAACCGTGGGGCCTTTGAAAGGGAAAAAAACACTCCCGGTTGTACTATGGGAAAAAAAACCCACACGTTTAAAAATAGATTTTAAATTTAAAAAAGACACAGTTTACATGTGGGGTTTTTTTTCCATGAAACAACACGGTTGGGGTTTTACCTTTTCTTTTTATTTCATAATATACATATTTAAAGATAAATTTACTATAAATATATATTTTAATTATATATACATATATATATTTATTTTATATTATTATATATATATATATATGTACTTTAATTTTTTAAAAACACACACACACAATACACACAGCGCACCCCCACACAACACCACAAACTCACACACACACACCCCCCCACATACACACACACACACAAACACAGTACGATAATAATATCTATATAATTATATATATATATATATATAATAATAAAATATATATAAAATATATATATAAAATAAAATATATATATTATTTAATATTCACAGACACTACACCACTACCATACACACACACAACGCGCACAAAAAAAACACACACACACACAAACCAACACACACCACACACACACAAAGACACTCACTTACGCACACAATATAATTTTTAAATTTATTAACAAACATGTATAAACATATAATGTATTTAATATATGTATATATACAACACACACGCGCGCGCGCACCACACACACACCACACACACATCACCCAACATACCACACACCACACCACACATATACTCATATAAATATAATATATATATATTTATATATAATATAAAACCACAAAATATATTAAAATATAATTATAATATTAATATATATAATATAAATTATATATAGCTTATTAGAACACACACACAACCCCCAAAACACACACACCAACACACACACACACACACACACATCAAAACACCACCACACACACACACGAAACGCCCCTACACAACACCACAAAAAAACCCACACCACCCACACAACACACACACACAAAAAAACACAACATACACACCACAAAACGAACAGCACACACACACAACACACACGAAAACACACACACACACACACAAACACAACACACACACACACACAAAAACACACCCCCCATAAAATTATTAATAAAAAATATATAAATAAATAACACAAACCATCCCCGGGTATATATGTGTAACACACACCACACACAACACCACACACACACACACACACACACAACACACACACAACCACACTCACTCACTCATTTCGCACAACAATAATTTTTTTATATTATACACAAAAAATGTATATGCATTTATATGTTGCACAACACACACAAAACACGCGTGCACACACAGCCACTCCCCCCCCACACAACAACACACTCACTATAATTTTAAAACACACACATATATTCAAAAACACACACACCGCCACGAACACCAACACACACACACCACACAACAGCACACACACACACACAAAAACCCCCCAAAAAACACAACCACACACACTCAAAAAACAAACACACACACACCACACACACATAAACACACACACACACCAAAAACCACACAACACACCACACCCCACAACACAAACCACACAAACCCCAACACAAACACAAAAACACAAACACACACAAACACACACACACAAAACACCACACACACACACACCACACACACACACAAACCCCACAACACCAAAACACACCCAACACACAACAAAAACAACAAACCACAACAACCCAAAAACCCAACACCCCCACAAACCACACCCCACACACACACACGCACACACACACACACACAACACACACAACACACACACACACACCCAAAAATATAAATATATTATATATTAAAATTATATTATATTTATTTATATATAAATAAATATAAATTTTACATATATATGAACATATACATTCATATAATATACATATATACAGATGATATATATATATAAATTTTATAATATATATATATATAAATATATATATAGTATACAAACCCCCACCGGA
>NC_061846.1:307295-309795 GCF_019202785.1 Penaeus chinensis
TCCTCTCTTCTCTCCTCTCCTCCCTTCCCTCTCTCTCTCCCTCCTCCTCTCCTCTCTCTCCCCTCTCCTCTCCCTCACTTCTCTCTCTCTCTCTCCCCCCTCTCTCCTTCCCTCACTCCCCTCTCCTCTCTCTCTCTCTTCTCCTCCCTCTCCTCTCTTCTCTCTCTCCTCTCCATCCCTCCCTCTTCTCCTCTCTCCTCTCCTCCTCTCACTCTCTCCCCCTCTCCTCTCTCTCCTCTCTCTCCTCCTCTCTCTCTCTCCTCTCTCTCTCCCCGCTTCATTTTCTCTCCCTCTCTCTCTCTTCCTCTCGTCTCCCCCTCTCCTCTCTCTCTCTCTCTTCTCTCCTCTCCTCCTCCGCTCTCCTCCTCCTCTCTTCTCCTCTCTCCTCTCATCTCTCTCCCTCTCTCTCTCTCTCTCATCCCTCGTCTCCCTCCCCCCTCTCTCTCCTCTCTCTCTCTCTCTCATCTCCTCTCATCTCTCTCCTCTCTCTCTCCTTCCTCTCATCTCTCTACTCCTCTCTCTCTCCCCTCCTCTCTCCTCTCTCTCTCCCCTCCCTCTCTCTCTCTCTCTCTCTCCTCTCGCTCTCTCTCTCCTCCTCTCTCTCTCTCTCTCTCTCTCTCTCCCTCTCTCCCTCTCTCTCTCTCTCTCTTCTCCTCTCTCTTCATCTCCTCCTCCCCTCTTTCTCCTCTCTCTCCTCTCTCCTCTCTCCACTCTCTCTCTCTCTTCTCACTCTCCTTTCCCCTCCCTCTCCTCTCTCTCTCTCCTCTCTCTACTCTCTCTCTCTCCCTCCTCTCACCTCCCTCCCTCTCTCTCTCTCTCTCTCTTCACCTCTCGCTCCTCTCTCTCTCCTCTCCTCTCTCTCTCTCCTCTCCTCTCCTCTCTCTCTCTCTCCTCCTCTCTCCTCCTCTCTCCCTCTCCTCTCTCCTCTCTCACTCCTCTCTCCTTCCATCGTTCCTCTCTCACGCTCTCTCCTCTCCTCTCCTCTCTCACTCTCTCTCTCTCCACTCTCTCTCTCTCTCTCTCTCCTCTCCTCCTCCCTCTCTCTCTCATCTTCTCCTCTCTCCTCCCTTTTCCCCTCTCTCGCACTCATCTCTCATCTCTCTCTCTCTCTCTCTCTCCTCCTCTCTCTCTTTCTCCTCCTCTCCTCTCTCTCTCTTCCTCTCTCCCTCCCCTCTCATTCCTCTCCCTCGTCTCCTCCTCTCTTTCCTCCTCTCTCTCTCCCACCATCTCTCTCTCTCTCTCTCCTCTCTCCTCTCTCTCCCCTCTCTCTCCCTCTCCCTCCTCTCTCTCCCCTCTCCTCCTCTCTTCTCTCCTCTCTCTCTCTCTCTCCCTCCCTCCCTCCTCCCTCCCTCCCTCTCACTCTCTCTCTGTCTCCCTCCCGTCGCTCTCCTCTCTCTCAGCTCTCTCTCTCTCTCTCGCTCTCATCTCTCTCTCTCTCTCTCCTCTCTCTCTCTCTCTCCTCTCTCTCTCTTTCACTCCCTCTCTCCTCTTCTCTCTCCTCTCTCTCTCTCTCTCTCTCTCTCTCTCGTCGCTCCTCACTCTCTCTCTCTCTCTCTCTCGCTCCCTCCTCTCCTCTCTCCTCCTCCCCTCTCTCTCAGCTCTCGCCTCTCTCTCGCCTCTCTCTATCTCTCTCCTCTCTCTTTTTCTTTTCTTTTCTTTTTTTTAAACTTTATTTATAACCATCCGATATACATAGGTGTGAAACCAATTTATTAAAAGAAAAAATAAACATTCAGTTTCTTTTTTTGCAGGTTAAAAGTACCTATCTAAATGGAGCTTATTGAAAACCAAACCTTTTTTTAATAAACAATAAATCGTTAATTGTTAAGCTAACACAGACTTTAAAAAGTAATTAATCCATAATAAGGTTATATACAATTTCTTACGTGTCACCCATGATGTGTGGGAGGTAAGAGTGATGGCTTGCGCCGACCGCCATCGATAGAGCCGCTGTCTTCACTTGTTGCGTGGGTCATTTCGGCGTACATCTATGGGTGATGTGAATGCATTCCACAGACGTGCGGCTCTGGCAGAGAAGTGCGCTGATGCTGGCTAGACCCGCGACTCGGAACTTCCACCAAGCCGATTAGAGTGTACCGTCCTCGTTCTTTCTCTCGCCGTGGGGTGGGAGACGGAGCTGGCTAGATGAGGCACTGCTGCACCTGAGCCTTGTGGAGCACCGTTAGAGCCCCGACGTCGCGACGATGTTCCCAGCGCGTCGATGTGGCGAAGATTGGTGGCTTCCTGGATAAGCCCGAGAGCCCGTTTTTTCTATTCTATCCAGCCTGTTGAGGCTGGTGGGCGCAGTAGACACCAGGCCAACGAGGCATAATTCTAGTGTGGTCCTGATCTGGAACTTGTATAGTGTGAGAATTCCCTGAGGAGTCAGGAGGGAGATATGCGTCGAAGGGCTGACACCTTCAAAGAAGCTGTTTTGCAGATTCTGCTGACGTGTCTGTTAAATCTTAGCCCACTGTCTATGTCTACACCGAGGACTGAG
>NC_061846.1:329795-339116 GCF_019202785.1 Penaeus chinensis
CCAGGAGGTGGAGGCAAAGGTTGGGTGCGGCAAGGTGCAGCGATGTGTATGCCCCCTGATGATGATAATGTACAGGAAAAGCTAGACAGGATTATAAAATCATGGAGATGAAAGACTTCCTTTTTGAAGGAGATTTGATTTGTGCTTGTAATATCAAAGGGAAGCTATCATCTAATTGATATGTATTTACAACCTTCAGATTAGTAAGGTCACCTTCATCACTAATGATTACCTTGAGAAATTAATGTTTTGTTTCTTATATCTGCCTTCAACAGAGGTGGGATCCCTCTAAACCAGCTCCCACCATGGCAGACTTCGACAAGAAGCTAACGGAGAGTGATGCATACCTGCAGCTGCTGATTGACCAAACAACCGTCCTGGAGAAGCACATGCTTACGACAGAGGATGAGGCTGACAGACAGCGCTGCCAGGCAGTTATCGGAAATATCAACAATGTGTTGGAGTCTATTAAGCATTCCATTGTCCTGCTGCAGGTGAGTGTTTGGCTTTGTCAGTTGGCCAGATATAATTTGTGAATATCCTTAGCCATATGTCAATTTTAATATAGGCTGAGGTTAGTGTTTTCTTGCATATATTTCATATTTAATTCAAGTAGACATGAATTTCAATGTTAGATTTTGCAATTTTTGTGAAAACTTATAGGATTGGGTTGCTTTTTTTAGGATTAACCCAATGGCGCCGGGTATAGCAAATTAAAAAAAACTCTACTCTCTGGCGAACGGCGGCAGCGCGCCGACTCTGAGCGCGTGATATCGGTCCATCAAGCCGAATCATTGCCTCGGGGCGTTTTGGCGCGGCCCCGCTGCGGACAGCCGCACGCCTCACATCGTGCGTATTGTTATGACGGCGATAGCCGTGACCCGTCGCCATTGGGTTAAGGTCAAGGAAGTTTATAAATAAATTTTTCAAAGGTTTTGTTTTATTTGCTGAAATTAACCTTTTATTGATTCTTGTTTCATAGCATAATAAACCTGATGAAATGAGCACCTTCGGCCTTGACATGTAACCCTCAGCCAACTGATGTGTGGCCATCGTTCCAGATTGCCAAAAACACTGCTTTTCCAGTCAACGGCGTTTACCATCCCTGCAATGCCATCCCCGAGGGAACGTCTCCGTCTGCATCATCTTTAGGAGGAGCGAGCATTGGAGGAGGTGGGGAGGGGGGTTCTGATGGAGGAGGAGGAGGATTGAGAGGAGGAGTGCTAGTATCCTCAAGCGGAGAGCCTGGAGTACCACTCACTGTTTCCCCAACAGTGCAAACGGGAATCGAAGTGGGCCGGGAGTGTGCTGAGGCAGCCAACGCGCTTGTAGGGATGCGCCAGAGAAGCCCAGGTAAACCTTAAGAGAAGCTCTCTCTCTCTCTCTCTCCTCTTTCAAGAGGGTGTAAGAAGTCCATAAGATGCTTACCATAAAAAAGAATGATTGCCTTGAAATTCATTGTCATACAAACCAGCATGCCAGTGATGGAAGTATTTTTTTTACACATAAAGGAGGAGAAAATTGTAGCATAATATTTGCCAGTAATCTTGTTGTTTTTAATGTTAATGGGTTAAAAATGGCTCCCAATGTATTCCTAGTCATTTGATACGGAGACAGGTTATTTAGTTTAAAAAATTAAAGGTCATAGATATAAGAGAGAGTTTAACCATATACAAGAAACCGTTTGTTGCCAAACAAACATGCAACACCTGGCCAAGCTTGGGTTTAGCAAAGGCAGTGCCATTCAGAGTGTTATATTATTTCATCATCTATATTTTGTTAATTCTGGAACAAGCTGTGATGCTGTGTAATGATAATTATTACTCTCTGTAAATCATTGTGCTCTGTTAAAAAAGAGAATCAGATATGAAAAGTGCTAGAGAGAAAAAGAAGGTAAAAAGGAAAAGAAAAAGAAAAGAAGAGAGAGAGAGAGTAAATGTTTATAAAGCATATCATTCACAAATATTGCAGATTCTTTGAAGAGTATTGTCATTGGGTTCACTGACAAACAGTAACTCATACCATTTAAACATGGTATTAGATGTATCAACCTTTCTAAGATTTCAGTCTTCAGATTTGTAGTTACCACTGACTAGTTTTCATAAGTTGTTAAATCTTCTTGACTGGATTACAGACTTTCTATCGTAGTTTTACATTACTTCTTATTTTATTTCACACCTGGCCTTTTCCCATGCTCTCAGTTTCGTAACCCTAGAAGTGCAACAGGATTCATTCAGTGGCCTGTGGCATATATCTCAAGAACCAAATGCTTGCTTGACCATAGCACATGTAAGGAATATTTTGCTACTGGGGTTCTTCTTTGAGGTTATTCATCCTCCTTCCCCCATCCCCTAGGCATCTCCCTGGCCTAGTGATAGCCAATGTAGTATATGCTGCATAAACACTCCTTTTCTGTGGATTTGTCAACACTAATGTTAATAGGGAAACTAGAGTTAACTTTGAAAAGTTATTTCCTATTTATCTTTCTTCTTAAAGTTGCTTTGACCAGATAGTTGTCTTATCCTTTAACCCCTTCCTGACGGGTCACGTCTCTAGCCGTCATAACAAACCGCTCGAAATGTGGCATGCGGCTGTACGCTGCGGCGTCGCGAATGCGCTCCAAGGCGGTGATTTGGCTTGATATACCGAACTCCTGCACTCAAAGTTGGCGCGTTGCCATTGATCGCCAGAGTGTAGAATTTTCTTTTTAGTTTTCTACAGCCCTCACCAAGGGGTTAAAGGTGATTCAAGAGGATAACACATCTTTTCAAAGTTATTATCAGAATGTAGTAGCATAAGCACTTCCATTTGTTTCTTCTTCTTTCCATTTTTTCCTTCCTCCTTTCCATTTTTTCTTGCGTGCACTAACCTCTTAACTTCAACAATTAAGGCAAATTTTCTTGATCCCAACCCTCACAGTTCCCAGTGCCCTCGTCCCTCCAGACAGCGTCGTACCCGAAACATCCTATTCCAGCTCCGAAGACGAGGATTTCTTTGATGCTGATGAGTTTGCCAATGCAACGCCCACTCAGAGCCCAAGGTGAGTACAAGCCTTTTTGCTGAGACTAATCGTGAAAGTCTTGCAGTTCTATTTACATTTTTATTGTTGCTATTTTGTTAGAGATTCTTCTTTCTTTATATATTTTCCTGTATTTTTACTCGCATTTTGTTTCTTTATTATTGCCACAGATTATCATGTATGTTCTGCAGTTGTCATTGTCATTAATAGTATAGTCATTGTTGTTCTTGGTGTTGTTGTTGTTGTTGTTATTATTATTATTATTATTATTATTATTATTATTATTATTATTGTTAGCATTATTACTACTACTACTTTATTATTGCTGTTATTATTATTATTATCATTATTATCATCATTATTAATATTATTATTATTATTATTATTATTATTATTATTATTGTTGTTGTTAGCATTATTATTACTACTACTTTATTATTGCTGTTATTATTATTATTATCATTATTATCATCATTATTAATATTATTATTATTATTATTATTATTATTATTATTATTACTACTTTTGTTGTTACTGATAGTATGATAAATATTTTATTATTATAGTTTGATGGTAATGGATTTTATTAACATTATTTTTGGGTTTATTATTGTTGCCATTGTTTAGTCCTTATGTTATTAATGTGGTAATTTCTGTTCTTATGCTTATTTATCATTACCCTAATTAAAACTGTTTGATTTTAATCATATACTCCTTATCTCTTTGTTTATTCAAATATTTATATATCCATTATTCTGGATTCCTATATTTTTTTATTCTATTTTTCTTTCTCTCTTTTTTTGTTTGTTTTTTGTTTCCTCTTTTTTGATAGTTCCAGGAGAGGACACACAGAGCGGAGGTGAAGGCTAGAATGAGGGTCTCTTCTTTAGTGTCTAGAGATTTAGTTCTACCTTTTTATCTGTTGCTTGTTTTTTTTTTCCTCTTTTTCTTTGCAAGAATAGGCAACAATGAAAAGATGAATGATGCAATCATAGCTGGAAGTGAAAGAAACAAGGAAAGGAAGTTGATTTTGGTGTGAAGTTCTTTTGAAATGTGTATGAATAGATAGGTGTGTGTGTGTGTATGTGTGTGTGTGTGTGTGTGTGTGTGTGTGTGTGTGTGCGTGCGTGCGTGCGTGCGTTCGTGAATGTATCTGTCTGTTTGTCTGAGTTTGTGCTTGTCTGTATTTTTTTTTGTTTTTGTTTTTGTTTTTTTGTTTTCTTGTCTTGTGTTTTTTTTTTTTTTTGGCATTTACTACAAAATCAGTATGATATTCAAGCCTGACTTCATATTTCCAATATTGGTTATTGCAAAAGCTTAGCCTAGCTAGTCACAGTCTTGTCAACATACTAAGGAACTTTTCATAATATTTACCTGTTTGAGACATAGAGAAAAAATTAGATTTCAATTGAGAACAGTAATTCCTTTGACATACAAGACCTAGGCCCTTATGGCTCACGAAGAAGAGGAAAGCAGCTGCAGATAGAGAGAGACCCCCCCACCCCTACTCCTCCCACTCCCAGCATCTCCCTCAACCTCTACCACTCCAGCCCCCCCCTGTGACCTCCTCCACCCCCCACCCCCCTTGGCATCCTCCAGCCCTCCCTCTACCCCCGTGGCATCCTCCAGCCCTCCCTCTACCCCCGTGGCATCCTCCAGCCCTCCCTCTACCCCCGTGGCATCCTCCAGCCCTCCCTCTACCCCCGTGGCATCCTCCAGCCCTCCCTCTACCCCCGTGGCATCCTCCAGCCCTCCCTCTACCCCCGTGGCATCCTCCACCCCTCCCTCTACCCCCATGGCACCCACCAGCCCGTCCTGCCCCACTGACACGAGAGGGCCACAGCTGCCCAGTGCCCCACCTGTGCAAGAATGTTTAAAAAGTCGTATCTATTTATAGGGTGATCTCGTGCCTCACAGCGCTGCCCAATAGCTGAGTGATTAACTAGTGAAACGGAGGATAGTTGTGGTGCAAGGTGCCGTTCCTGCCCTGGGGTGGAGAGGGCTGGCAAGCCACGTGTGGGAGTGGGGAATTGACCCCCCTTGAAGGAGCAAGACCTGTGCTCGAAACTGTTCCCATCTCTCTCTCTCTCTCTGTCTCTCTCTCTCTCTCTCTTTTACTGTCCCTTAATCTGGCTCTCTTCTCTCTCTGATTCTGTGCTTACTCTTCCTTATTCTGTCTCTTTTCTATCCTCTCTTCTTTCTTCTCTTCTCCTCTCCTCTCCTCTCCTCTCCTCTCCTCTCCTCTCCTCTCCTCTCCTCTCCTCACTTCCCTTTTATTACTTGCAGAATCTCGTTCATAAGTTCTTGTGTTACTGAAGACCTCCCCTCAAGATAATTATAATTTTTTTTGTCTCTTTCATTTTGCAACTAAATGGCAGACTGTGATGCATTGTACCATGTAGAACACATGAATAAATGATAAGAAATTGATACCAAGTCTCTCATTCTCTGCTTACACACTACAGATTGTGAATATTAGAATATGGAGTATGTATATAAGAGGTGTATATGAAAGGGATTCTAAACTTGGGGTATTGGATGGGTGCTTACTTAAATTCATAGCCAGGTTGTGTATGGTCTCCTCCTCCTTTTCCTCCTCTTCCTTTTTCTGAATCAACTGTTCTGGTAGAGTATCCTAAATACATGGAGGTACAAGTAATGAGTAATTGTTTCCTATGCAGGAGTATGAATGGACGATTAGCATGTTGGCAATATTAAGTGGTGAATTTGGGAAAGGACTCTGTAGACTAGACAGACTGTAGAGGGAAGGAGATGGCATAGTAAACAAATATGAATAATAAACCAGGATTAATTAAACACACTGACAGTGTTAGCTTATGCTGAAAAGTTTACATAGTTCAGTTGAACTTCTTAGATATTGCAAATGGGTGTTGAGATAGATATGAGGTGTCTTCATTTTATGTAACTATCATCTTTGGCAAATAAAAGGAAGATAAGTAAAGGAAACAATAGAATCTTTGTGTGCAGTGATGTGAATAGGGGGAAAGGGAAAGATGTACACTTGTGCTTTGGGTGATAATCTTTCCACGTTTAATGTTAAATACTTAAGAAAGCAATGGTTTCTTTCCGTAGGTTGTATATGTCTTTCTGTCTTGTATGAATACCTTTATGCAGATGTTATGTCAGATTTTTCATGTTATATAGATCATATTTTAAGTGTAGCATATAGAAGCCAGTAAGGCATTTACACTATAAGCAAAATACAACTTCACATGTACTTCACCATTACACCATTTGTGTGTTACTGAACATAGCTGCAAAATCTCTGATATATTTTCCCTCCCCCCCTGGTTATCGTGCTCCTCTCATGCTCATAGCTCAGTCTTCTCTTGGCGCTTAATCTTCAGCTGACAAGTCACTGTATGTGTATACAAGATGACTTGCAGAAGTGCTGAGTTCCGTAAAGTCCAAAGCAGCCAGCCTCATCATGCAGGCTCATGCGCTAGCCGTCGGTTAGCTTTCCTGCTACCTCAGGGAGTTAAATCAGTGTGACATTCCCTGTGCTTCTGTCAATGTGTGCTTGCATGCTTGCTATTGTGCAGGACAAACTGTAAGGAGTTGTGTTTCCTCCTCAGATAGTGAAAGTGATTGTAGTGTATGTATGTGAGTGTATTTGTAGATTCTTTACACTGAACTTTGAGACGATCTGGGAGGAAGTCACTTAGAGTGACGACTGTCAGCTTTATGGCAGCCTTGGGGAGAGTCATGATGAGTAAGGGCTTTTGCGGATCACTTGAGACATGTGTAGAGGTGTCATAGAAGGTGGTGGCACTGGGTAGCTGGAGTAGAAGGTAGCTGTGGGGTCTCATGGCCAACTAGGAGAGAGTGTTAGTGACCCTATGACTGTGTGGGATACAAGTGAGAGATTTATGTGAGGGATTTTACTTGACTTTGTGGCTGTGAAATGAGGGGGGGATTCATTCACATGAGAGATTTGCAAGTGGGATATGAGTGAGAACTTCTACTGTGACTATGGGATTTGAGTGAGAAACTTGAGTGAGGGAATTTTCTATAACTGAAATAACAGGGATTCAGTTGAGCTATTTGACTGTGGGATAAGAGTGGAAGGCTTGAGTGAGCAACTCGAGTCACATATCTGGAAAAAGAACTTGAGTGTGAGAGGTGCAAGTGTAGGATTCGAGTGAGTGATCCTGGTCAGGGATTAGATGGAAAGGGCACTTGTGATGGTGTGCACCGATAGTGGGGTCTGAATGGTACATGCTGTGGTTTCTGCCACCGTTACATATCTCTGTAGTGGGGTTTGAAGAAAGAACTTGTTGAAGATGTCGACATGGGAGCCACTCAGATTCACAGAGGACTTTGGAACATTAAGGTACCGTATGAAGTATAATATACAGTGTAACTCTTAGTATAGCCTTTATCCCCCTTTTTTTCTCACAAATGTCCCATCCCCCCTGTACAAAGCAAGAAACATTGATGTTCCTTCCCCAGGGTCCCATGTACACAAGAGTGAATTTTGCTTACATCATAATTAATGCCCGGTGTGCCCCCATCAACACCATGTGTTTGAGCATTAATTTTGGGGAGCATGCCATTGGCCAGAACCTGAATTGTGTTGCATGTTGAGCCCTCTCTCTAAACAGACCTTTTAGGAAGATACGACTACTTTAGTGTGACTGTGTTGAAACCTAACACCAGCTTTCTCATATCTCTGCAATGTATAGGTGAGAACTTTTCCATTTTTGCCAACTATGAATATACATATTCGTAGTAACAGTGTAACCATTGTTCTGTACATCATCATCATTGATGTTAATGGTTGCTTTAACAAGTAAATGGGATTTATTATTCATCTTTTGACTTTAGTACACTGTTTACTCATTGCAATATGATGTATACTCTGCCCTGGCAGAGCCAAATCTGTGCTCTATAGATCAGTGGAGCTGTGGACACCTGACACCTTTGGATATGTGTGATGTATACCATGTGCTTCCAGTCATTATATGCACTTTAGAATTACATCATAGAATCTCAGGCTAAATACCCTTTGTGGTGTCATGGAGACTTGTGGAGATAGTAGTCTTCTCTCTCCATTTCTTGGCAGCACTTAGAAATAAAAACTTCAGGTGAAGTGCTCTTATATAGCTTCATACTGTATGGCAAGGATTATATGATGCATACACTTTTTACTGTCATGTCACAAGTCATAATGTCTGAAGTGATGTCATAAATTTTTTATATGATTTTTTATTCTTACTTTTTTCTTCCTCTTCTGTCATTTGATATTTATTTCTGAACATTCAATACTGCTATAAGGAGAACAGTATATATATGACTGTATACTAAAACTTTTGTTATTTTTGAAAATACACTGAAAGGATAGCATACTTGAGCACCTACCTATCATCCATCTCACTGTAATGTGACTGGTGCACTTTCATGTAATGCTTATAAAAGGCACAATCAACAGAACAGATATGACTCTTACGCACCATTAGCAACAGCAGCAAAGAGAAGAAAAAAGAGCTAATTGAAAAAGCCCTTATCATCACCCTTTTATCAAAACAGAAGCATTATGTGATGACCATCTGCAAGGCACAATTCTAATCCTATTACACAAATACCCATCCTGTTATACAGACACTTTTTATGACCACATCTTGACTTTTATATGAATAGCTGTCTTGATGCAATTTATCTAACATTTACAACTGAACATTTCTCACTTGTCATTGCTCATGCATGTGAAGTTGTTAGTTTGAAAAAAAAGGTTGTAGGTCCTATCGATGTACCGCAGGTTAAGGTAGGTAAGACGATTTCAGATTAAGTAAAGGTAAATAAAGGTTTATTTAGTTTAATTTTAGTTTAGTTTAGTCTTGGTTAGGCAGGGTAAGATGAGGGCCTGTGAAGCATAATAACTTACCAAGTTATGTCCACCAAGGGGCACTAAACATGTAACACAGTGCAGTAGAAACTTCCTTCATTCTTCTTTTTTATTTTATTTACATTTTCTGCTTTCATTTAGATTTGTTTTGTTATTGTGAACCACTTTTGTCATAGGCATTTCATAATGATTTTTTGTAAAGTGATGACGTGAGGCCACACTCCCTCCCACATGTCCAGCCCTGTGTCATGTGGGTGACAGAAGTGCAGAGGTGAATGAATAGGAAATGGTTGCTGGCTGGACAGTTCAACCAGTTTTCATGCACTAGAATGTGCATTATATTTTGAAACATTATATGATATATGTTGCAGTTGTTCAGTTATCTAAATGCTCTTTATTTTTTACTTTTTTATTTTATTTATTTTTCTCACCCTTT
>NC_061846.1:359216-361716 GCF_019202785.1 Penaeus chinensis
TTTCTCTCTCTCTTTCTCTTTCTCTTTCTCTTTCTCTTTCTCTCTGTCTCCCTCTCTCCCTGTCTCCCTCTCTCCCTGTCTCCCTCTCTCTCTCCCTCTCTCTCTCCCTCTCTCTCTCCCTCTCTCTCTCCCTCTCTCTCTCCCTCTCTCTCTCCCTCTCTCTCTCCCTCTCTCTCCCTCTCTCTCCCTCTCTCTCCCTCTCTCTCCCTCTCTCTCCCTCCCTCTCTCTCTCTCTCTCTCTCTCTCTCTCTCTCTCTCTCTCTCTCTCTCTCTCTCTCTCTCTCTCCCTCCCTCCCTCCCTCCCTCCCTCTCTCTCTCTCTCTCTCTCTCTCTCTCTCTCTCTCTCTCTCTCTCTAATGATTCCATATAGGCAAATACAGTTTTGAGCACGTAGACAATAGACAACACTGATCACCTTTTACTTCCAGGTCCATCTTGACTGTTCCATGGGTGGAGTTGGGAGGAACTTGTCAAATCACATGCAACAAGACAGGTTATAGTGCCAACATTGAGTTCCTCACAAAGGTATGCTGGGTTTCTGTGTATGTATGTTATTAAAAAATAATGTAACAATTTCATATTTAATCATAAATAATAATTTCCTAAAATTACAACACCATCTAACATTCAAACCTCATCCATTTCATCCCAGCCATTCTATGGAGGGAAGAAGCACAGAATATCTGCAGAGATTCTAAACCCAGGGGAGAAGAAGCCGGTGTTGACAGTGGAAGGCGAGTGGAACGGTGTGATGACAGCTAAGTGGAGAGATGGCGTAAGTAGGGGTTTCACCTCCACTTTGTTAACTCCACCATTGTTTTAGATCAGGATAAAATTCATCCAGTCCATGCAAGTACAGAAACAGATGTAAAACTGATAATGGGTAGTTTTGATATTAAATATTGATGGATAACAGTTTTGATATTTACCAATAACAATTAACAGTTTTGGTTTTAAGTATGGTTATTTATGCTTTCATTATCATCACTATGGTAATACCTATATTATACAATCTCTCCCTCTCTCTTTCCCTCCTTCCCCCTTTTCCCCCCTCTCTCAAACCTATGATTTCTATATATTTATCTCACTTCCATTATTCCATTTTGACATCTCATTCAGATTCCTCCACACATTGTCTCACTACCCTCATACCTCTGTTTCACCAGTCGACAGAGACCTTCGTTGATACGCAGAGCATGGCCACCGTGAAGAAGATTGTGAAACCAGTTCATGAACAGGCCCTCAACGAATCACGATTCATGTGGAGAGAAGTTACAGCTGGACTCAAGTATGGCTTGTGTTTTCAATTTCTCTCATTCTCTTGCTTTCTCTCTCGCTTTCTCTCTTTCTTTTTATTGTTTCTCTCTCTCTCTCAAGGGATCTCTGTTTTTCACAAGAATGAGTTTGTGTGTTTTTGTGACTGATTGTGTGCTTGTATTTTTGCATGTGCTTATAATGTTGTGCATCTTTGTATGCTAGGGACTCAGTGGTCCTTCTTTTGCCACAGATTCAACCACATTGACCACGCCACAGCAGCCAAGTATGCCCTGGAGCAGAAGCAGCGTGATGAGGCCAAGTACCGCAAGGAGAACAGCATCTCTTGGGAGACAAAGCTTTTCAACCTGGTGGGAGACAATTGGATCTACAACTCACCACTTCAAAAGAGATTAAGCCAGTGATGCCTTGGGTGTCTGCTCTTTGCATCAGGGGGCCAATATCCATCCTGATTGGTCGTGGCTTCCTGTGCATTTTATTTACTTCAGGTAGTGGCATTCATGGAGGGACAGTACAGTGACGTGTGCTTGCGGTAGACGCAGTGGAGATATATATATATTTTTTTCATTATATACTTGACCCTCCAGAAAGAATTAATGGTATTAACAATGACCATTGCATAAAGCGTTCTTTCAAGAATACAGAAAAGCAAAGGTGAAATAATCATTCCAGAAGATTCAAAGTGCAAGCATGGCATCTTACTCCACAAGTTAGGATGTGCAGCACTATCAGCTAGGAGGTGTTGCTGGATGTCATGTGTGATGATCCTGGGGTTTCTGGCAGGAAAAGAAAAAAACGAGGACCACACATTGCATTTTCTTCCCATTGCCGTTGTTTTGACTGAGCAAAGAGTGTCATTAGCATGGAATAGCAATAGTAAATAATAACTGGTAACATGTGAATGGTGAAGCTGTTTTTTCTATGCAATCAAAACTCCTCTAGCTTTAAGAACTTAGGAAAATTTACTGTATGTGAGATATTTATATTAAAGACTACTAGTAAAAGAAGAGAGAGTAGTAGGGAGGAGGATTTTGTAGACAGAATAACAAGAAGGGGACTGAAATTGCTCAAGGGGAAAGGGATGCTTTTCCCGAGCATTCGAAGTCAGGTAATTTAAATGTGTGTAAATACATTTGTTGTAGATTTGTGTGTGAGAAAAGCATGATGAGATGTCTTATCAAAAATCATTAGTGTACAGTCTGTTCTTACCCACTGATGATAAGCA
>NC_061846.1:384216-389216 GCF_019202785.1 Penaeus chinensis
CTCTCTCTCTCTCCACTGATATATCTCTCTCTCTCTCCTCTCTCACTATATCTCTCCTCTCTCTCTCTCTCACTTTATCTCTCTCTCTCTCTCTCTCTCTCACTTATATCTCTCTCTCTCTCTCTCTCTCTCTCTCTCACTTATATCTCTCTCTCCTCTCTCGCTCGCTCACTTATATGTATCGCTCTCTCTCTCTCTCTCTCACTGAGATAGCTCGCTCTCTCTCTCTCTCTCACTTATATCTCTCTCTCTCTCTCTCTCTCACTGATATCTCTACTCTCTCTCTCTCTCACTATATCTCCTCTCTCTCTCTCTGCTCACGGATCCCTCGCTCGTCTCTCTCTCGCTCCACCTTATCCCTCCTCTCTCTCTCTCTCTCTCACTTATCCCTCTCTCTCTAGCTCTCTCTCTCACTTATCCCTCTCTCTCTCTCTCTCTCCACTTATACCTCTCTCGCTCTCTCTCTCTCTCTCACTTATCCCACTCTCTTGCGCTCTCTCTCTCTCTCTCTCACTGACCCTCTCTCGCTCCTCTCTCTCTCTCTCTCACTTAATCCCTCCTCTCTCTCTCGCTCTCTCTCTCTCTCCACTTATCCCTCTCTCTCTCTCTCCTCTCTCTCTCTCACTATCCATTCCTCTCTCCTCTCGCTCTCTCTCTCTCTCACTATCCTCGCTCTCTCTCTCTCTCTCTCACTTATCCCCTCGCTCCTCTCCTGCTCTCTCCTTCACTTATGCCCTTCGCTCTCTCTCTCTCTCTCTCGCTCTCTCACTTATCCCTCTCGCTCTCCTCTCTCTCTGCTCTCCAACTTATCCCTCTCTCTCTCTCCTCTCTCTCCTCTCTCACTTATCCCTCCTCTCTCTCTCTCTCTCTCGCTCTCTCACTATCCCTCGCTCTCTCTCTCTCTCTCTCTCCTCGCTCTCTCTCTTCACTGATCCCCTCCTCTCTCTCTCTCTCTCTCCTCTCACTTATCCCTCGCTCTCTCTCGCGTCGCCCAAATGACATCCCTCACATCCTCATTAGCGACTCCATAGACAGACTACAGATCATCCGCCAACAGTAGCCCTCCCCCCCCCCCCCCCCCCCCCCCCCCCCCCCACCATATCCCCCCCCCATGAGATAGAGATGAGATATAGACATAAGATAGAAAAAACACACACACCACCTCACGACACACACACACAGCACACAAACACTCACACACACACCACAGACCCCTCACAGCCACACACACACACCCACAGACACACACACACAGACATACCAATTCCACACACACACACACACACACTCACAACACTCCATACACATATAGATGATATATAGTATACACAGCCCCACAAATATAGACCACACAACACCCACATCACCACACACACAAACACACAAAACACCACTAACACACCTACCACCAACACACCACACAACCACCTAACACACACCCACACACACCACAAACACCACACAACAACCGCACACACTGCACACACAACACACCCCCCCCCCCACACTCACGCTCTCTCCTCATACAAACATCACACACCAATACCCCCACCCGCATTACTACCGATGCCGACCCCGCGACGTAAGCACTAAACAGACCCTACCGCAAACTCAGCAGTGCACTTGCATGCCGGACAAATCCAAGACTCTCACAGCGCTACACAACAGCGCAAACAAGCAATACCATACAAACAGCATTCGACCCGTATGACGCATAACAACTAACTATGAATTAAACTAAAAAATCATCACCTGACAAAATGAGTCCCTAAATACATAGAAAATAAAATTATATTCATATGTTAAATAGAATTTATCTCTCAACTTAATCCAACTAAATAGGGTATCCGTAAAATAATAGGAAAACATGGTAGTTCTTAGTAGTCTTAGGTTATCATAATTCACAGAAGGTTTACTTAAATTGACAATATTCACAAGTTTAATTATATTCATTAATTATAATCCACACAACCCAAACAATAAACATTATAACACAAATGAAAAATAATGAAGATAAAAAGAATTTCTTTTACAATTCTAACGGCGATATAATACACATCGTTTTATCCCCAGAAAACCGGATTACCGCATAACAACAATAACACAACTTATTTCCTTATGTTCACCTACATACCCTAAAACACAGACAAGATAAATACTTCACCATATACTTAAATGTAACCACGGTTCCAATTTCAAAAGTTAGTCCACCGTGTACCCGTGTACCCTGGGAGTGAATGGGCAATTGCCGCTCAGTCGAGACTCACGTTTTCAGTCCACGTCGCCCCCCAGGTAGACTGCTGCGCCCTCCGCTTCGAACCTCGGATTCACGAATCCTCATGCTCAACGCACAATACGCACAATACTTTCGAACGCACTTTAATGTCACTTTGGTACGCACAGGCCGTAAATTTGGAGAGATTGTAATAATATATATATATATATATATATATATATATATATATATATATACATACACACATTGTATGATCGGTGTAATGGGGTTTCCTTATGCAAAGACAGATAAGTGTGTCGAGTAGGTGTGCTCTGTGTGACAATGGTGTCGTTGTGGTCTGTAAACGCAGCCATATTAGAGTGATGTGTTCGCGTTCGGCCTTTTTCGTGGTTTTGGAAAACGCTTTAGGAAGGATTTAAAGGCGGCACAGTTCTCTAGTGTGCTGTACAATTTCGCCAGTCTGTAGAGCCCCTGTTTTCTTTGGCGTTATCTGCGTAAGTCTTTAGAGAACCAGGAGAGTGTATGCTTACTCGAAAGTGTTTCTTGCGGTTGTTCATGAAGGTGTGTATGGCGTTTCTCAGGCTATTCACGTTTTCGCCGAGGGGCGGAAAATGGGAAGTGGTCTCTAAATCGCCATGTCCCTGTCGACTCGGGAGATGAGCATGAGAGGTCTGGTCGCTCGGAGGTTTGCGGCAAGAAGCACGACATCTTGGCACAACCTCGGTGTTTGTTGCGTCGAGTGTGTTGTTTGTGAGGAAGAGGTCTACCGTGTGGGCAGTGGTTGAAGGCCTCCACCCCTACTGGTGTGCTCCAGGAGTCCTCGTGGATATCAGCTCTGAATCTTCAGTGCCTTAAATTGCTGACAGTTTTATGATGATTCTAATAATGATCTTTTCCATCGTCGTTGCCATTGTCATCGTCATTGTCATCAGCATCCTCAGGCTCAGGAAGGAATCTATTCGAGAAAAAGCAGGAAAGATTACTGTAATTAACATCAGGTGAAAAGAAAACCTTTCATTTCCATGATTTTCACTCTCTCTATCCCTCCCTCCCTCCTTCCCTCTCTTCCTCTTCCTCCGCCACCCCCTCTCCCTCCCTCCTTCCTTCCCTCTCCCCCTCTTTCCCTCCTTCCCTCCTTCCTTCCCCTTATAAGGAATAAGGGAAAAAATTACCAAAAATAAGATTAAAATTCTTAAAATAGAATAAAACCTACAATATCAGGACGAACATGAAATTCACTTATTCCAAATCATTATAATTTTTTTTTTAACAATATTCGTTAGTTATTTAAGGAGCGTAACCTATCAGGTACTGTTAGACACGTGACCCCGGGCAGAACATCCTTGTATCTCCATCACCATCTGCATATCTGGCAGACAAATCTCTCTCTCTCTCTCTCTCTCTCTCTCTCTCTCTCTCTCTCTCTCTCTCTCTCTCTCTCTCTCTCTCACACACACACACCTATCTCTCTCTCGCTCTCTCTCTCTCTCTCTCTCTCTCTCTCTATCTATCTATCTCTCTCTCTCTCTCTCTCTCTACTATTGATATTATTATCATCCTTAAAGTAACTAGCTAAATCGCCCCTCATTCAGACTTGCATATAATGGCTTCATGGCAACCTCTTCGAAATGTGGGGCGTGAAAAAAGAGAGAGAGAGGGAAGAGGTGAGAGATTGGATGAAGAAGGATGAGGAGATATGAGAAAGGGGAACAGGGAAAGAGAAGAGATGGCAGAGGGGAAGGGGGGGACGGGGCAATATGAAAGAGGGGAGGAAGAGGAGAGATATGGGGAAAAGGGGGAGGAAGAGGAGGGAGTAGTAGGAAGGGAGAGGGAAAGGAGAGAGAAGAGGGAGGAGCAGGGATGAAGAGGGTGTAAGGGCGAGGGAAGGGAAGATGAGAAAGGAGGGAGGGAAGAAGGATAGGAAAGAGACTGAAGAGAAAGGAAGAGGAGGGTAAAGGTGGGGAGGCAGAGAAAGGGTAGGAGTGAAATGTGAAACAGGGAGAGGGGAAAGATGAGAAAGGAGGTGGAGGGGGAGAGACTAAAGAGAGGGGAAGGGGAGGGAAGGGGGAGGGGAGAGGGCGTGCGACAGGTGTTGGCGTTTGCTCCACACTTGCTTCTCGGGCTGATTAGCAGCGCCTCCTCCTCGTCGTCGGCAGAAGAGTGATGGGCGGATGATCTTCGCGCGGGGAATGGACCCGACCGCGGGCACTGAGCTTTTGATAGATTTTCTAATACTTACAATAGTAATCAAAAGACACCTGTAGGTCATCTTCTTGGTTGCAAGATTCCTCGCCTATTTTTCAAAATTATCTTATAACCTTAGCATTTGCGAATTCCTTACAACGACATGGTAACAGTAGCCTCTTACACGCGGGCACTCACACCTACGCGATCGTCTGCGCCGGGAAGACCCAGAGGGATCCGTCCCTTTTCAATTCTCGCACAGGAGATTCCTTCAGAGCAAGCGTCTCTCGCTGCCAGGCGCGCCAATCCCGCATTACAAGTAAACAACAAAGTAAAGATGTGTCTGTCGGGTGACAAGGTCTATAAAGGTAAGGTCTCGTCACTTCGGAGTTCTACGCAGATTTGGGTGAAAAGGCCTATGACGTCACTTGGTGGCGGTTGAGATAGGGGGAATAGAGAATGGCAGGCTGGGGGAAGAGCTACTTCTATAGCCCTTGCCCGCGGACATCTTAGCTGTGCAGCAGGAGAAGTCGGAGCTCCTCGCCTTTTGCAGTCCCGAGGGATGCGGCTCAGGGCCTTT